>NC_139527.1:8953565-9077056 GCF_947247035.1 Vipera ursinii
GGTCCAGATACTTTTTGCCCGATAGCTCCCTTCATTACTTGTTCAGCTTCCTCACCATCACCCTTTCCATCTCCGTTCACCTGCTTCGAAAACTATGCACATCCACCTAGCTACCCACATCCACTACGTTACAAAGTTGGGGGATCACCTCCCAAGTCCCATCCAGAATCTTACAAGCATCAGGCCTGTTATACAAATGTTCAAGCTCCCCAGGCGCCGATGGTTATGTCTTTTCATACACGCTCTAACTATACTTGGATACGATCCTTTACTCTTTTTGATTCTTTAAGAAAATGATAAATCTCCTGTCTCGTCGGTCATCCATTTTCTCCGCTGCTGAGCTAAATTCCATCTGCTGGGTGATGGATCAATTCTTGCGAACACCCCAGCTGCACCACTCAATGCAACCCTGTTGTCTTTCTGGGAAATGTCTTTTGGGGGTTAATTTACTTCTTTCTGCCATCTGGATATGAATCTGGGGGCATTTTTGCAGTCTGAAATCGCTTTCTTGGGCAAAAGGACCTCTCAAGAATTCACAGTTCTGCCTTTCCAATTCATCTCTGTCTTAATTTACCAAAAAGTCTGGATCCTAAAGTAAAACCCAAGACTTTTAAATAACAAAGTATGAACAGCCTCGTTCTGATTTTTAGCAGGGGGTTTCTTTCCCCAGTATACTTTAAGTGTGCTCCTTTGAACTCCATAAGTGATACACCACTCCAAAATGCAGTCTGAGATAGCCTTCCTAGAAACAGCTCTTTTTGGAGAAGAAAGCAACATACGGTAAATGCTTTCAGTTTAGCTTCTTTTCAAGGCTTTGCTTTAAAAAATAAAATGAAATTCCCCAGAACATCCATGTTGCAAAGGCTTTCCTGCAGCTTTGGCAGAAGGTGTATCTGTTGGAGGAATAAAAAAAAAAAGTCAAAAGGACGGTCACAACTGCGGGACTATTGCCCCCTTTGCCATTAAACAGGGGCACGGGCTCCCTTGCACGGTTGGGGTCAACATCTGGATGTTTTTCACCTTCTCTCTACAGAATCCTCACCCGCTTGCAAACTTAGCCCACTCTTGAAAGTCTTGTGAGCCTCTGAATTCCCACCAAGCCGATCTGCAGACCAAGCCAGGCTTCGTATCCCAACATAGACAGAGGACATCAGATTGCAAAAGTTGGTTTTATTCATAATCTGCAGGCTTCTCAGAAAGTGTTGAAAATGGGAGTTAAACCAAGCTGGTAAACTCTCGCCCCCTACTTCATAAATAATTGCTTAGCCAAGGGTTAACTGTTCCTTCCAACTCTGGCAGTTGAGTGGCTGGATGTGGTTTGAATGGTTTTGATTTGTCTTGCTTTTGGGGGGGGGGGTGTCTTGAGTTGAACCCTCAAAATGGATTAAATCAGAGAGGAGCAGGAGGAGGAGGAGGAGGAGGAGGAGGAGGAGGAGGAGGAGGAGGAGGAGGAGGAGGAATAATCTGTGTTCTCTGGCCTTGGTAGTTTACTTGCAGCGTTTCATGACCCAACTAGATAGCATCATCAGTGCTAGTCTGATGATGTTACCACCAAACTCAGAGGGCGCCAAGGACTCCTCATGAGAAGACTCAATAACCATGAGGGTTTGGGACCTACCCATTCATAAGAGGCAGGAGAGGTTCAAAGAACCAAGATGCCAGCTGCAAACATGACCAAAGGAACCCAGCCCACGATTGACCCCCACTGCTGTGAACTGAAGCTTCAAAAGAATGTCCCAAAACGCTGCTAAAAATTCTCTTATATTCCCCCATCTTTTTATTGTATATACAGTTCCCTTGTAAAAACATAGATCTTGTGTGTGTGGGGGGGGTGCCAAAGTAAGAGAATGAAGCAATATCAGGCAGCCACAAAACCCACCTCTGGGGGGGGGAAGAGATACAAATCAGGTTCGCTCACACAACTTGAAGAACATGACGGTCAACCTATGATAGGAGCTTTCACAGATGGTGGGATTCAGCCGGTTCGCACCAGTTCAACAGAACCGGTAGCTTATTTTTTGTTGCCCAGGCCCAGAATGGACTTCCGGAAGCGGCATCCACACACAGAACCGGTCGTTCACCTATTTGAATCCCACCCCTGCTTTCATCGATTCATTCACGGATGAATTGGTCTTGCATCAACGTGCACATGGGGGCAAAAGGTGTTGTTTTTTTTTTGAAGAAAACGAACTGCTGTTGCCTTTTTGAATGGCTTAGGGAAGGCCTTCTCACCAAGGATTGGTGTGAAAAGAAAATTTCCGGAGGAAAGAACATTCATCGCGACGGTGCGCACACCTGGTTGGGTGCTCCATCCCTGGAGGGTTTCAAGTGAAGGTTGGACGATCGTTCGTCCAAAGATGGCATGAGGACTCCTACCCCAGGACAAGGAGGAAGGTGGATCAGGTTTGTGGAACCACTGTACAGAAGAGTTGGGTGTTTTGTTTGTGTGCTTTGCTTTGTTCTCTTTGGGTACCCAGAAGCACAAAAATCTGTGCAGGGTTGAAAATCAGAACAGAAGAGAATAAGAGAGTTGGAAGGGGCTTGGGAGGTCTTCTAGTCCAGCCCCCTTCTCAAGCAGGAGACCTTATAAATACTGAATGGAATTAGCCCAATCAGCTGCATTGGGACATGTTAGCCGCCTTCCAGTACTTGAGGGGCTATCCCTGAGAAGGCGGGGGGTCAACCTCCAAAGCACCTGAGGTAGGACAAGAAGGAACAGATGGAGGCTTATCAAGGAGAGATCCAAGCTAGAACTAACGAGGAATTTCCTGATAGTGAGAACGATTAATCAGTGGAACAGCTTGCCTCCCAGAATCGTGAGTGCTCCATCACTGGAGGTTTTCAAAAATAAACTGGACAACCATTTGACTGGGATGATGTAAGGCCCCTGCCTTGAGCAAAGGGCTGGACTAGAAGACCTCCAAGGCCCCTTTCAGCCCTATGATACTATATGCAAAGATTATTTATCAGCCAGGTAGGGACTGTAGCCTAAGACCAGGCAAGCTCTACAAACTAACCTCTGTTCAAAATCTTGTCCTATTCTTTCACACATACAAACACCCCACAAAAGCATGTAAAAATCTCACAGCCTTGTTATCCCCTCTGCAGTTACTAAAAGAGGAAGTGAGAAGGCTGCCAAAATGGAGAACTGGACTTTTATACAAACAAGTATTTTGCTCTCAATGTGTGTTTGTGTGTGTGTGTGTGTGTGTGTGTTTGTGTATACGGTGCTGTCTTGATAGGACTATATTGCAGGATACTTTGGCACAACCAAGGTTGAAAAGTCTTCTCAAAAGAAAGGGCATATAATGTACCGAGAACGCCCCCCATCCTACCTCCTCTGCCCCCCCAAATTAAAAAAAATCAAGAAAGCTCTTTAAACAAATACCGCAAAACAAATGAACCGTATTAAAAATGAAATAAAAAGGGTACGTTGGTCCGTGTTTGACCAACAGGCCATTTTGTTCTAATTCTTTACAAGGAGGTGTGGATTCCGGCTTTGAAGACGGAATCTCAACTGTGCTTCTACAAAGATTTTCTAGGGGGGGGGAAAGGAAAACAAAAATCAACCCCACCCGATCCCAGTCTCCAAAATGTCTTTTTTTCCCCCAACATGTGAAAACGTAACGGACCAACCCATCCTCTTTGTCTCGAGCTGAACAGGATTGGCTATCGCAAGTTTCTGGTGGCATACAAAAAAAAGTTCATTGTGTTTCTCCAAGATTTGTAGGTAGCTGTTTGGTATCCAATGAAACAGAAGAAAACACAGCCAGGATTCCATCTCACAACCTTCGTCAGCCCAGATCTGCCAAATCTGGAGAAGTGTTCCTCATCACCGGCTGGGTTTCGCTGCTCCATCATCCATAAACAGAAGGCATAAAGGTGAATACAAACGTAAAAAGATAATTGTGTTTTGTTCTATATATATTTATATACGTATAGTTGTTTGTGTGTAATGTGTGTGTGTTTACATATGGTCCTGAAGTCTTTCCATATAGTCTCTAAATTCCTGGGAATCACCTAAGTTCATATCTTGGCAAACCCATTTGATATCATCATCACCGTCAAAGAGGATGGAGTTGGTGTATGGGCCACCATCCTCGGGCAAGATGGTGGTATAGGAGGTGAATTTAACCCTTTTCCGCTTGGGCCCGGGAGGGTTCATAGGTTCATTTCTGAAGTCCTTATCACAATCATATTCAGAAGACCGAAGGATCTGGTTGTGGAAGCTCTTCTGAGAACTTCCGTTGAGGAGGAAGTTGCTTTCTTCAAAAAGTATCCCACGATCAATGATGGTGGTGCATTCAACAGATGGGAGAGAAATGTCCACAGGACTCTCCAACAGCTCGACCTCGTTGCCCAACCACACCCAGTCATGGGAATGGGGGAGGTTCCCTTGCTCACTGATGGTGAATCTTTTGTGACGGTACTTCCAAGCAAACGCCACGCAGTTGATTAAAAAGACCAGGATGGCTAAGCAGAAGACACAGAGGAGAGCATACATCCCAATCTCCAGATCTGTTAAACCTCTGGAAGCCAGGGTGAGATCACTGGGGTTATTCTGCCTTGGGACAGCCTCTTGGGTGGGGAAGCTCGTAGAGGTAAGAGAATTGTTTCGAAGGTGTTCCTCTCTGTGAGAATTCATGGGAGAGCTTGCATTTGAGTTGGTCAACTCATCCTGATTCATGGAAGCGTCATGTTTGGACCAGTCCTGCCCTGCTCTCTCTCCTTCCAGGGGATTTTCTATCGAGTTACTTTTAAAATCACTCTCTGCATCTTTGCCATTCTTGATTTCTTCATTGTGTTCAGATGCCTTTGGAGCAAATTTCACCTTGACGTTCCCTTTCCCAACAGCCAAACTACTCTTCCGCTTGGACTTCTGGCAGGCCTCGCTGATCACCAGTTCTATTTTAATCAATGGTCCTTGGCCTTCACCTTCGGCCACGACTACTGGCCAGTCATCTTCCTGCCTTTGATGGACGGACACGACCATTTCATCCAGTGAGGTGACCACCAAGGAGAAATCCTTGGGGTCGTAGATATCTAAAGGGGTCACAGTTCCATCGCTAAACAAAAGCCAAGTGCTAAGCACCGCTTCCTACAGTGAGAGAAAAAAGGAGCAGAGAAATGTAAGAGGAAAGGTAACGGATGACCCTACACAATTCAATTCAGTTCAGTTCATTATAACTGTAGGGGAAAGAGTGGCAAAACCTGGAGGCGGAGTTAAACGAGGAATCAGCTTAGAATCCCTACATAGTCACAAGCAAACTAAGTCCAATCTCCCTTGAATTCTTTGGACCTTTACCTAACTCCTAACAGTTAGATGAGAAGATTCCTGTACACAGGCTTTTAGCAATGAATCAATTTAATTATCCTTCATCTGTGGACCTGGTCTTTGGCACCTGACATTGACCCAACATTCTTCTCAGGCAAATGGTTATGAATAAGATTAGGTTAGAAGCAAAAGAACTGTGGATTGGATCTCTTAGGGGTTCGAGAAGCAGAAGCCATCACAAGGGACACTGGACAGATTTAGAGTTAGGGTCCCAAAGAGTTGGAAAACCATTGTTGCCATTTGGGGTCTTCTACACCAGAGGTCCCCAAGCGTTTGGGCACCAGGGACCGGTTACGTGGAGAGAGGTTTTTCCATGGACCGGAGAGTGTGTGGTTTTGTGTGTTGCCTGCATCCTGTGGATGGGGCTTTCCTTGTTTTGTGCAGACCGGTTGCTGGCATGCCGCAGCCCGGTACTGGTCCACAGACCAGGGGTTGGGGACCCCTGTTCTAGATGACTCATTTGAAGGATCTGCTGTTTCTCCTCTTCAGGGAAATCAAACAGACTGCTTTCATTATTGGTCAAATCACACACAGGGGCAGGAAGTGGAGATGGAAATAAAACCGATCTTTGCAGTATTGTGCTTTTAATCAAATCGAAT
Organism: Vipera ursinii; assembly: GCF_947247035.1. Taxonomy (NCBI): domain Eukaryota; kingdom Metazoa; phylum Chordata; class Lepidosauria; order Squamata; family Viperidae; genus Vipera; species Vipera ursinii. Next base: position 8,959,500 of record NC_139527.1, read on the forward strand.
GTATCCCTTCTTTCCTTCCCCACCTCCTCAAAATGGATAGCTCACTGTAGGGTTTTCACAGGATTGCAGAGATCTCTTTTATCCTCACTCCCTTTGGGAGGGGAGATTCTGCCAATAATGGAGCAGAATGTTTGCAGAAAAGGTGTGTGTTTTTAAAAAAACAACAAAAACCTTTAGATTACGGGGAATAAAAAATACATATATACAGTATACAGATGCTAAAGTAGATAAATCAGAGACCCCGAAGAGTCTGCTACGCTGGTTTGTTTTTAAAACAACCAACTGGAAATTGCTTTGTACACAAGTGGCTTTTAAAAGAATGAATGCTCAAATTTAACATAATCTTTCCATCTGCATGACTTAGAATGCATTTTGCATATAAGCAATTTGATGATTTGCATTCCAGCCACTTTAATAAACTAGGCACTCTGAAATCCATCTGACCTCTTTGCCTGAAATTACCAGTCCAAATGTTGTTTTCCTAAGCTTGCCTAATTCTTTGAAATAATGTACCTTGGTTCTTCTCTTTACTTTTTTTTGGGGGGGGGGGCGGGGCAAGGAAGCAATTATCTGAGAATATGGGCAAAACCTTTCCCAATGATCATCCCGGCATGTTTCTGGTTTTCCAATCAGTGCACCTGATATACCAAAAATCCATATTCTTGTAGTTCTCATTGTATTTTAGGATTGAATTTTGTCATTAGGGTGGAAGGGACAAGGACTTAGCATATATATTTTTTCACAATCCAATACTTGAGATGGTTTCATTACTGCTCTGAACATCTCCTCGCTTGTTTGTCAGCCAGAGCTCTAGATCTAGAAAGCAAGAGTTTACAACAATCAGGTTGAGTGGGCTAGATGATACACTATTTTAATTTTTTTAGATCCTGTTTTCTATTACAATAAGTTATTATATACTGCTCAGAGTCCCTCTATGAGATGAGCGGTTTAGAAATTAGATAGATAGATAGATAGATAGATAGATAGATAGATAGATAGATAGATAGATAGATAGATAGATAGATAGATAGATAATAGATAGAGATAGATAGATAGATAGATAGATAGATAGATAGATAGATAGATAGATAGATAGATAGATAGATAGATAGATAGATAGATAGATAGATAGATAGATAGATAGATAGATGAAAGATTACATACATACCATAGATAGATAGATAGATAGATAGATAGATAGATAGATAGATAGATAGATAGATAGATAGATAGATAGATAGAAAGATAGATAGATAGATAGATAGATAGATAGATAGATAGATAGATAGATAGATAGATAGATAGATAGATATTAGATTGATACTGTAGATAGATAGATGATAGAAAGATTAGATATATACATTAGATAGTTGATTGATAGATAGATAGATTACATATATACATTAGATAGATAGATAGATAGATAGATAGATAGATAGATAGATAGATAGATAGATAGATAGATAGATAGATAGATAAAAAGGTAGGTAGGTAGGCTGGGGGGTGGGGGGGTGGATGGAGAGAGAGAGAGAGAGAGAGAGAGAGAGAGAGAGAGAGAGAGAGAGAATAGACAGACAAGACAGACAGAATCCAGTTCCATACCCACACTGGACTGTAAAATGCACAAGTTTCTGCTTAGCATTAACTCCCTGGTCACTTCAAGTGTTTCTTTTACAATCTTACTTTCAGAGAAATGTAAACATTCCTCTAGGATTCCAGTGGAGGATGATCCCTAAATCCTTCCTACCTGTTTAGCTGCATGAAGAATATCCGAAGCAGAGGCTGTTGCCACCATCAATCTCTTGTTCCCTTTATTGGTCTGGAGAGACAAGGACAAGCCCGCCACCAGTTGTACTCCGAGGTCCGTGATGGTCACTCTGTCCTCTAGGACAATCACCGTCTTCTCGGCCAGAATGGAATCGGACAAGGGGGAAAGAACCTTAAAATGCAAACGTGGGAGAAGAGAGTGAAAACACACATTGCTCAACCTAAGAGAAGCAGATTTTTTAAAGCAAGAACTGGGATAGGTCTTCTTCAGAGCCGTCATTCATCTGGTCCACTCAAGAAAGAAGCAGATTGTTCTCCTCCCAATTAAAGTGGCCGTTGCAAAGTTCAAACTCTCTCAAGTATTTAAATACTTCCCCTAAACCTACGGCAGGTTTAGCTTGCATAAAAGACAGTGTTAATCTTCAGATATGCCGAAGAATCCACTGCCCTTACATGTCTGCTCGGAAGTCTCATTGAGTTCAACAGAACTGAGTCCCAAGCAAGAAGGCAGAATTTGGAAGCCTCCTTAGAACCTTTGATGGTGGAGCTTTTCTCTGTTCTGTACCAGCCTGCTACCAGCCCTGCAGAAAAGGCAGGGACAACCCCTTTACAAGAAGGCAAGAGGCTGGAACTAAGCCTGCCAAATTTATTAACATAAAACAGCAAACAGAGCAAAGAGAGCAAACACGAACCATGAAACAGGAGCTATTCAAACGGTCGCCTTCAGCAAACCAGCCCTCCCACACATTCCCCTTTTATACAGTTCAGGGTGTGGCTTCTCTCTGCCTCCTTCCGAGGTGCCCCATTGCCTTCCTCTGTTTACTCCTGATTGACTGCCTCCTGCGTCGGGCGTCCTTGAACAGGGCCAGCTGTGGGTCATCTTCATCCACGCTGTCAGGCTCACACAGCTGGGTCTGCGTCATAACCAGATGGGAGGGGCCTGGCTGAGGGCTCTGTGGAGCCTCGATATTATTCTCAGCAAGCTCTCTAACACCCCCCTCCCCCTCCTCTGAATCGTCCGACCCAACTGCCAAACCCACAGGCTGACCCTGAATCACAACATTCTCAGCTTTTTCTTGAATACCCAACTTGTCTTCCAATTTCAGCCTTCAGACGTGTTACCTGCAAACCTGCTTGATTTACCTTAGCAGGAGGCAATCTCTAAAATATCCCCCCAATTTCACATCTCAGCCAATGTGTCTTCCTGGCCACCGTTGGTTTGATCTGCCCTTTTTGAGCTCTCCTCCATGTTCAGTAAGGGGTGGTTCAGGTTCGATCAAGGTTGGATTTTGCTTCGTACCTGAACAGTCGTGATCCCTTGCTCGCGACCGATCAAAACTCGGCCCCCTTGTAGCTTGGCCACTTTGGACTCTTCCACTTTCATGAAGTCAGCCACCAGGTCTGTGATGTCAAACTGCCATTCAGAGCTAAGCATGTAGGTCAGCTGTCCTCCAAGGTCAGATGATTCTGCCACAAACTGGGTCAGGACACGCACCGTGGCGTGCTGGTACTGGAGGGTGCAGCCTTTGCCCTTCTTCTCATCATCCTCTTCCTCGTCGCTGTCACGGGTGGGCCTGTCAAGGCAGATACGCATATCATGAGAAAGATACTGGTTATGTTGAGGAACAGTCCGATTTTTCTCCAAGACAAGGAGTCCTCGGCTTATGACCACAATTGAGACCAACATTTCCATTGCTATGCCAGGTGCTATGCCAGGCAGCTGTTAAATGAGTCGTAGCCTGATTTGATGACTGTTTTTGTCCACTGCTGTTAAGCAAATTGCTGCAGTTGTTAAATGAACCAGGAGGTTGTTAAGCAAAGCTAGCACTGACTGGGAAGGTTGCAAATGGTGATCATATGACCCAAGGACAGTGCAACCATCATAAATACATGCCAGTTGCCAAGCACTCCAGTTTTGATCATGTGACGCTAAGGATAGCAATAGCACTTAGGCTTATATACCGCTTCAGAGTGCTTTACAGCCCTCTCTAAGTGGTTTACAGAGTCAGCATATTTGCCCCTAACAATCTGGATCTCCCTTTCACAATCCTCAGAAGGATGGAAGGCTGAGTCAACCTTGAGCTGGTCAGAACTGAACTCAGTGGGCAGAGGGAAGGAAGGAAGGAAGGAAGGAAGGAAGGAAGGAAGGAAGGAAGGAAGGAAGGAAGGAAGGAAGGAAGGAAGGAAGGGAGGGAAGAACAATATCAGTTAGACTTATATACCGCTTCACAGTGCTTTGTAGCCCTCTCTAAGCAGTTTACAGAGTCAGCCTATTTGCCCCCAACAACCTCGAAAGGATGGAAGGCTGAGTCAACCTTGAGCCAGTCAGAATTGAACTGCTGGCAGAAGAAGGAAGGAAGGACAATATCAGACTTATATACCGCTTCACAGTGCTTTGTAGCCCTCTCTAAGCAGTTTACAGAGTCAGCCTATTTGCCCCCAACAACCTCGAAAGGATGGAAGGCTGAGTCAACCTTGAGCCAGTCAGAATTGAACTGCTGGCAGAAGAAGGAAGGAAGGAAGGAAGGAAGGACAATATCAGTTAGACTTATATACCGCTTCACAGTGCTTTGTAGCCCTCTCTAAGCAGTTTACAGAGTCAGCCTATTTGCCCCCAACAACCTTGGAAGGATGGAAGGCTGAGTCAACCATGAGCCAGTCAGAATCGAACTGCTGGCAGAGGAAGGAAGGAAGGAAGGAAGGAAGGAAGGAAGGAAGGAAGGAAGGAAGGAAGGGCAAGAGCACTTAGACTTATATACCACTTCACAGTGCTTTAGAGCCAGAGTCAGCCTATTGGCCCCCCAACAATCTGGGTCCTCATTTTACCGACTTTGGAAGGATGGAAGGCTGAGTCAACCTTGAGCTGGTCAGGATCGAACTGCCGAACTGCTGGCAGTTCAAAGTCAAGAGAAGTAGCCTGCAGTACTGCATTCTTACCACTGCGCCACCAGGACTCCAACACTCATCGTTGTGAGGACAGGCTGTGACTCACTTTTTTCAGTGCTGTTGTAATTTTGAACATTTGCAATGGTTGTTAAGTCTGTACTTCCAACAGTTGAACTCTTCTCACCAATTACTGGGCAGGGAAGAGCAAGCTTGCATTGATCAAAAGAAAAGAAAAAGAAAACGCAAGAGGCCAGATTATCAAAATTCAGAGCGTAAACTGGCTCTTTAGCCAGCCGTTATCAAGAGCGAAAAAGTCTTCTCAGCTCTTGGCCTGCAAAGGTGATGCAGGAACTTTAACAAGGGAATAATTCTTCTCCAGCCATGTAATGAATCAAAATAAATGTTCTTATTAAGGCCATCAGTCTTAGCCTGCCTCACTCCCAACTCTGACTTGACTTTAACCTAAATTTATTCCTTTCATTTGCTGTGATCAGGGGCACTCCATTTCAGAAGCGATTCGACATGTGCCATAGTACATTAATTCTGAGCAGATACCTAACCAGAAACCTGATTTCCATCTGGAAAAGTATTCTTATGGAGAGTGCCATATTCCCTGAATTCCAAGTTTCCTATCTCTTTCAGATCCCTCCTCCGTTAAGGGACTGGTATGATATGAAGAACCATAGTAAGCTTGTTGGCTTTCCATAAACTCTTTGGAGAGAAGGAACCCCCATCTTGATTTCCTTACTGAAAATTAATGCATTTCCATGGTTCAAGGAAAGCAGCTTTGCCCCAAGGGAAAATTGGAGACAATCAATTTGCATGTGGCTGGATCATTTCAGTGCAAAAGAACCTTGGAGGAGACACAGGAGCATGGAAGAGTTGCTGTAGATCTCACGTTGTCTCTCTCTCGGCATGCAGCTGCTGTGATTCGTGACCTGTAGGCTGTGTAAGTTGCAACTGATGGGTGCTGTTGTGGTGGGAATCATAAAAAGTAGAGTTGGGTAGGCCTATATTGATCAGAGAATCCAACCTCTTGGTCGGAGCAGAAAACTAGGCTATGGAATCAATCATAACCAGCCTGGGAAAAGATGATCATGAGACAAATGGGAGCAGTGAGAAGTTTTCAAGTTTTCAAGTTTCAAGGTTCCTGTACTGGCCAATGTATCAACTAGATCAGCGTTTCTGAATCTCAGCGACTTTCAGATGGAGGAACCTCAACTCCCAGAATTCCCCAGCCAAAATTCTGGAAGTTGGAGTCTACACCTCTTAAAGTTGCCAGCTGGGGAATTCTGGTGTCAATGCTGCTAACATCGGATGTCCTTGCTTTGACAACAGATGGGAATGTAGCCATCTTTTCTCTTTCGCTTTGAGAGTTAGTTGATGCTGGGAGGGGGCATGTGGATGAGAGTCCAGTTAGTCATAACAACAATAACTCAGCCATGGGAATCAAGGTTATTGCGCCCAAAGCTGATAAAGATTTGGCGGGCTGGTGAGCTGGGGAGAAAGCCCGAGCTTCAAGCTAATTGGAGAATGTGGTTTATGACTGCTAATTGGAGGAGGGAATTGTGCTTTGCTACTTTCAGTTTTTGGCTTTAACTATGAGGTACCGATACTTTGTTTCTCGAATAAAAGTTTCTTTAAGGTAAAGAATGCCTCAAAGTTCTTTTAAAGAGTTTCATCTCTCGGAACCATGACATCTGGGAGTTGAAGTCGCTACATCTTAAATTTGCTTTCAGAAACTCAACACTAGATGTTCCAAAGGTGCTGTTTTCCAAAAGACAACTGGACTTTCTTGGGGAGGGGGGGAGAAGGGTGTTTCTTGAAAACATTTCTCATCTCATCCAAGAAGCTTCTTCAGTTCTTCTTGAATGAAAAGGGGACTCGTGACTTATGGCACGTTTGACTCCTCCCTTGGGCCTAGCCTGGTCATCTCCTACACCTCTGAGACAACCATGATCTGGTTGACTGAGAATCTCCACATACCTTATATTAGATGTTCTCCAAGACCCCTTTCACCCTGACATTCTATGACTGCAACGCATTTGCTACAATCTGGGATAATTAAAAATAGTTTGATCTGGCATTATTTTAGGTATTGGAAGAGAGCTTTCCTATCTCCCAGGTTATCTTTTGGCAAGGCTCAACTTATTGAGTTTCCTCAATGCTTCTCCTGGTCCTAATCTTCCTTTCCCGATCTTCTTGTTTGCTGAAATCTTTCTTAATGTGAATTCCAAAACATCAAAACAGGATCCTTTTTTATATTTCTATTGAAGCTGCCCTATCTGGAGCCCCAGGAGTTTAAGTTCTGGGCTGGTGCTGGTCTGTTTTGAAGACTTCAGTGTCTGAAATCCATTTATTTGGATCGTTCGCAACTGAAAGAACAAACTTTTGCAGGAGACTCTTAAAAAGAGAGAGAGAGTAAGCTGGCAGGCCAGAATTAACTGTCATTTCCATGCAGTTCTTTCTCATCTCTGCTTTTTGCCTGAACGACAACAACAAAAACCAAGCTTGGCGAAAAGACGTGCCCCGTGGCTTGGCATTAATCGAAAGAGTAGTTGGTGGGAACAGTTTATCGGCTTGCAAACAGTACAGCAAGATTTCAGCTGGCTTGATCAATGCAAACCAGACGCCTCTCAGGGGTCTAAATTTTGAAAAGGCAGCATCGTGTTGAAAGTTACACCATTTGGCAGCTGAATTGCAAGCCACAGCATGTGGGCCTTGGCTATCTCGCCCCAAATGGTCCAGTCAAACATCTGCACATGCAAACTTGAAACAATGCAGCAGACGGGCATCAGACGAGATGAAGCTTTTTCATCCGCTGAAGGATACGTTTTTCTCTATTAAATTTTGCCAGCCTCGACAATAAGCGCTCGACGGCGTTCAGCGAGTGGCATGAAAGGCTGGCGCCCATTTTGTTTATCTGTCCTTGCAATGGGGAAGAAGCAGAACTCAAAATAACTTTTGCACACTGATGGACCCAGGTTCTAACTCTGAAAGGATAAAGAGATATCTGTAAAATCTCCCAACTGGGGGGAAAAGACTGTAGTCAGAAGAGACTACATTAGCGGTGAGAAAAAAGATCTCATTTGGCAAAGACGAACAAAATTAGGAAATACATCTGCAGCGCAGCGAGGTTTTCAACATCCAAATCAGCTGTCCCTATTTCAAAATGATTTCCAGATGTATAATGCGGTCCTGGTCTAAAACAGGATGTTAACTTTTTCAATTTATTTTAAAAATTTTGCGCGCACAAATATACAACATCACTACTACCACATCGCTATAGCCTAAAAAGTAATTCCATGAGTTGTGAAATCCGCCCCCCCCCACACACACACACAAAAAAAGCCAATAGTTTTCAACAATTTCTTGGGAAAAAGCAAACAAAACTAAACTGGATATGTTTGTCACGAAATCCTTTGGATGGGCCGTTTTCTCAGTGCACCTGGATAAACGTTCTTAAAGGAATTATATCTACAATTTCTATAGGAGGGTCTATGGCATGCTTCTGTTATGAATATTTGTCTAGGATAAGGACTTCAAGGGTGTGAAATATATTCAAAAAAAGAAAAGTCCAGGAATAATCAGAAAGAATAATATCTGTATCTTCCTGGTTTTAGACTCTTGGAGATTAGCAAAAGAATTCCTTAAGATTTGTTGAAAGAGGACCCTGCAAAAAGACAATCCATAGCACATTAAGCCCTCTTCTTTAAACCAGGTTTGATTAGTGGTTGGTTCACCCAACCATTGCAACTATCTTTATCCTTAGATGATTCAAGTAACGCTTGGATGAGAAGCGAAATGTCTTCAAAGAAAAACAAGAAAGTCCAGTTGCCTGGTGAAAAAGCATCTTTGGGATAGTGAATAAATGGGTCCTTCAATTGCCACCGACTTTGAGTCAATATGAATGTCCTTATTGGGTCATAGTCATTTAATGCAAAAAGTTATTAAACTATCCAAAGCTCATGTCTGAATTCAGACTGACCAGTGCTTTGGTAGGAGTTTAAAAAGGAGATTAAAGCGAGAATCCATCTCTCTCTTTTTCTTTTCATTTTCCAATTAAACGAAGCCTAGTCACTATGTGAAATAGAATAGAATAGAATAGAATAGAATAGAATAGAATAGAATAGAATAGAATAGAATAGAATAGAATAGAATAGAATAATAGAATAGAAGAGTAGAGTAGAGTAGAGTAGAGTAGAGTAGAGTAGAGTAGAGTAGAGTAGAGTAGAGTAGAGTAGAGTAGAGTAGAGTAGAATATGGAATATGGAATATGGAATATGGAATATGGAATATGGAACAGAACAGAACAGAACAGAACAGAACAGAACAGAACAGAACAGAACAGAACAGAACAGAATAGAATAGAATAGAATAGAATAGAATAGAATAGAATAGAATAGAATAGAATAGAATAGAATAGGAAGGGACCTTGGAGGTCTTCTACTCCAACCCCCTGCTTGAGCAGGAGAACCTATACCATCTCAGACAGGCTTGCCAAATTCCTCACTTCACCTGATAGCACTTCCATCTACAAGAGGTTGGGAATTAACAGGCAGAGCTCAGAAAATTCTCCAAGGCAACTGGCTGGTGGTGTTAGTTAACGGGATATTGCACTAGAAAGGGGTATTGGCTGATTTCCAAGAAAAAATGTATTCAAGATGTGGTTCCAATACCTTTTGTTGGAGGTGACGGGAATTCTCCAACCTTTAATCTGGCTCAGCTCGGTATCGGAGATTTCAATTTGCAATGGGAGCCGTGGGACCCAGACAACGATTTCTAGCTGAGTGGTAAAATGCTGGTAGGTGAAGTTCACCAGGGCGTCCACTTTGCTTTTCATTTCCTTCCCATTCACAAAGATGGCATCACAGTTGTCCGAAACCTGCAAAGGAAGAACACAAGCAGACCCTGAAGTGAATAACAAACAAATTAGTTACCTCAGGATGGGGGGAGGGGAACAAAAGCCCCACCACGGGAAATGACGGCATTTTAGAAGTCTATGGAGATTCTCAGTCACCCAGGTCGTAGTTATCCTGAAGACGCTTTTTCTCGAGGCAACTGGAAAATCCAGTTGCCAGTTGCCTTGTGAAAAAGCATCTTTGGGGCATTTTAGAAGTTTGTGTGTCCTTACTGGTACAAAAATAGCAAGAATAATGCGTTTTCTTCAATATAAGAGCAAGGAACTTGGTGTTTTGGGGCTAAATCCTACCAACCCTGGCCAATATGACTAAAGAATGGTTGGAGTGTAGTCCAAAATACCTGGAAAACACCAGGTTCACATCTTGGTTGGATCAGTTACAGGGGGTTAGTTCCCAACATTGCCACATAGCCAGTGGTGGGGTTCAGCCGGTTCGCACTGATTCAGTAGAACTGGTAGCTACATTTTGCTGAGTTCGGAGAACTGGCTGAATGCACACTGCTTCCGGAAGTCCAGTCTAGGCCTCAGAGGCCTGGAGGAGGCCTCCCAGGCCTAGAACGGCCCACCGGAAGTGCGTGATGCCACTTCTGGAAGTCCGTTCTAGGCCTCAGAGGCCTGGAGGCCTCCCAGGCCTAAAACGGCCCACCAGAAGTGCATGGATGCCACTTCTAGAAGTCCATTCTAGGCCTCAGAGGCCCAGGCCTGCATCCAATAAGAGAAGCGGTTGTTCAGGTATTTGAATCCCACCACTGTACATGGCATACCATGGTGACCTACAAATGATGAGTTAAATCAGAGGTCTCCAAACGTGGCAACTTTAAAGACTTGTGGACCTCAACTTCCAGAATTCCTCAGCCAGCCAACATAGCAATTCTAAGCTAATAACACATTTAGCTCCACCCCCAACCCATCTCTGCCTGCTTTCCTACAATTAGTTGGACATCAACTTTATATTTACAGCTCATTTAGAGAAAAATACACATGCCAGCAGAGAAAGGAGAGAGATATTTTTATAATTCTCAGATACAATAACTGCTCCCGTTTAGTAGGAGAAAAAGGGTAGGGATGTAAAACCCAGCTCCCAAGAACCTTAGAATCGTAACTCCATTCATATATTTCTCCAGACAAGGAGGGTGCACGTGTTTGAATTCTGTTAGAGGGGATTGACTCTGAACTGATCTTGCTTATTAGACTTTCCTTTTAGACAAAAATTGAATTTGCATCGGGTTTGTCATCCTGGACTGCATTTATTGGAAAACGAATCAGTCTGATTATCTTGCATTTTCAATTCACGCTGGGCTGATGAAAAAGAGAATTATTTTCCCTGTCCTCCATCTCTCCCTTTTCACAGTAAATATTTTTCACTCCCTTTTCACTCCGAATATATTGGAGAAATTCTCAGGGTAGATTGTTTGTTTGTTGTTGTTGTTGTTGTTGTTGTTGTTGTGTCTTACTGGAAATTTAGATTGTCTCTACTTGGGAGGAAAAAATACAATGAAAGACGTATTTATAGGTATTTGTTTGATTGGAGAGCAATAAGGATGTCTCAGAAGTCAAGAACCTTACCGTACCTTATTGAATAAGAATTGGAAGGATCTTGTAGTTCTTCTAGTCCAGGGGATCTTCAAACTTGGCCCTTTTATGACTTATGGACTTCAACTCCCAGAAATCCTCAGCCAGCCAAGTCCACAAGTCATAAAAGGGCCAAGTCTGAAGAACCCTGTTCTAGTCCAACCCTTTCCTCAATGGAGACCCTCTATGGAATGAACCTTTATTGTCAAAGTACAACCATGTATACATTGAGATTGGCTGAACCTCCCTACGTGCTGCCACCCCCAACTTACAGTGACAACAAACCCTCCATCTTATTATACCATGTGAGCTAATTTCACAACACACCAGCCTAACAAGTCAATCATACAAAAAGTTTATAAAATTATTTCCCGTTCAAGAGCCTAACAGCCCATGGATAAAAGCTGTTCTTCAGCCTGTTGGTATGGCTGGCTATACTCCTATATCTCCTACTGGATGGTAGTAGAGTAAAGAGATACCGTCCAGGGTGAGTCATCCCTGAGAATTTTCCTCACTCTTCCAAGGCAGCGAGCCCTGGCGAGGTCATCCAGTGGTGTCAGGGGACAGCCCACAATGTCTTGTGCTGTGCTCACCACCCTCTGTAATACTTTCCTGTCTGCAGCTGTCAGACCAGCATACCAAACCACAATACCCTACAAGAGGACGCTCTCTATAGTAGACTGGTAAAAGAGGGTCATAATCCGTTGTTCTACCCTGTTCTTCCGCAAGACCCTGAGAAACTGAAGTCTCTGTTGGGCCTTTCTGGCCACCTGGGTTGTATTAACTTTCCAGGTATGATCTTTGCAGAGGTAGACTCCCAGAAATTTAAAGGAGGAAACTCTCTCACACAGTCCCTTCCCCTGATGTAAAGTGGGGCAGGTTCATCCTTTTTTCTCCAGAAGTCTAGCACCATCTCTTTTGTCTTGCCGATGTTCAGGTGCAAGTTGTTGTTGAAACACCATATGGATAGTTTTTGTACCTCCCCCCTGTATGCTGTCTCATCCCCACCTGTAAACTACGGTGGTATCATCTGCGAACTTAATTATCGCAGTAGATGGGTCAGATGATACACAATCATATGTGCACAATGAGTACAGGTAGGGGCTAAGCACGCAGCCCTGTGGCAAGCCGGTGCAAATCTTCGGGGTGTGTGTGTGGATAAAACAGACCCGACCCTCACTGTTTGTAACCAGTCCCTGAGAAAGTCTTGAATCCAATCGCAGATGGAGGGGGGAAATTTCAAGTCAGTCAGCTTTCCAGACAAATGGCTGTCCAATCTCTTCTTGAAAACCCGCAGTGATGGAGCACCTACAAATTCTGGAGGCAAGCCGTTCCACTAAATCAGTTGTTCTCACTATCAGGAAATTTCCAGTTTGGACTTCTCTTTGAGGATTTTCCATCCATTGCTTTGTGCCCTCCCCTCAGATGCTTTGGAGAATAGATCAACTCCTCTCTTCTCTGTGATAGCCCCTCAAATATTGGAAGACTGCTATCGTGTCACCCTTAGTCCTTGCTCTATTAGGCTAGATGTACCCAGTTCTTTGCTCACGTTCAACCATGCCACCAACACATCCAGTTCCTTGCTCAAGACAGGCCACCAACCATCCCATCTCCTTCCACGATAGAATAGAACAGAATAACAGAGTTGGAAGGGACCTTAGAGGTCTTCTAGTCCAACCCCCTGCCGATCACCACTTATATTCCAGAAGGAAAAGGGTCGTATGAAATAATCGTCATCATAATATAAGCCCATCTGGATATTTGGGTAACCATCGAAAATGCACTGCACAGACCAGCTTGCTACTGGGAGCTAAAAGAGGATCAAGGGCGTTTACGTCCCTTTTCCCGAAGACCCCGTTGCTCACTCCAGACTAAGCAGTTTGATCCTTCAACTTTTTAGAGATTAAGCCTTACTGACAACCGTTAGCTTAAGCAAACATCTGCATGCCTCTTCATTAAGAGCGAGGGTCCCAGACGGGATTAAGCATTGTTTACCCAGCGAATCCCCATCAGATGGTGCAGCTTTATTTCCCATCAATTTTTAATTGCAAATCCCAGACCTGCTCTGGGGGAATCAGCATTTCATTAGGTGAAACTAGTATAAATGTTGCGTCGCTAAGGGTTTTTTATTTTTTAAAGCCTGATTTCTCCTCTGCACTCTCCCTACTGACCTGCCTCAGCAATGCCAGTGGGTATTCTGGATAAATGAGATGATGCTAATAAAGCTGGCTCAACATAGAAGATTTATAGGGGGGGAAGAGGTGGGCAGCCCACCGCTTCCCATGGAGCATTGAGGAACCTGATCTAAAATGTTTCATCGGTCCATCAGCCAAAGCTCTCCAGGCAGTTTACAATAAAACAAAAGTGGTGAATGCTCCAGAAGCTGTGAATGCTCCAACACTGGAAGTTTTTAAGAAGAGACTGGACAGCGGTTTGCCTGAAATGGTATAGGGTTTCCTGCCTGAGCAGGGGGTTGGACTAGATGACCTCCAAGGTCCCTTCCAACTTCTTCTTCTTCTTCTTCTTCTTCTTCTTCTTCTTCTTATTATTATTATTATTATTATTATTATTATTATTATTATTATTATTATTATTATTATTACTATGATTATTATTATGATGATGATTATTATTAAACTAGAAAATACAACCTGAGTAAAAGCAGGTATGAGACTCAAATATAATACAAAATAAAGGGTGAAGTGTCTATGGAAATTCTCCAGGTCGTGGTTATCCCCAAAGTGCTTTTCCAAAAGACAACTGGACTTTCTTGGTTTTTTCCTTGGAAATGTTTTGCTTCTCATTCAAGAAGCTTCTTCAATTCTGGAGTACCACATAAAGCAGGGGGTCTCCAATCTATGGTCTATGACCACCAGGCTCCAGGAATACTGGTGAGCCCCCCACTCACAGTAGCACTGCGCACATGCGCTAGCGGACTCATTTGCATGTGCGTGGAGATGCTAGCACCGCTGTCAGTGTCACACAGGCGCTGGCAGCCCATTTGCACATGCGTGCGGGCACCAGCGTGGGTTCCCTGGGTGTGTGCTGCCCGTTTGCGCATGTGTGCACATGCTAGTACCGCTGCCATGTGCGCGCCCATTTCCACATGTGTGCACGGGCTGCACGCATGCACATTTCCCTGCTCCTCCCTTTCCTTCCGGGCCGCCAAGCCAGAAAGATTGGGAAGCTCTGACATAAAGTATTCAGAATCAAGGAATTAGGAGCCAAGTACAAACTGGGACTTGTTACAACCTTAAGCATCTTTACGTTTAATTGTTTGCTTTCTCTCTTTCTTGCTCAGTAGGGGCAGACACAGTCATCTGGGCATTTATCCACTCACATGTCATGAGATCCGAGGATGTCTTCCTCTTTTTTTAAACTCCAGATTGGCACAATATTTGCAAGCAAGCGGTTAAATGAGGAGACCCTAATTCATTGGTAGCCTCACACTGCAATGAACAAGGTCATGCATTCAATTCCTCAACTACTACAATTGTTGGCCGAGCAGGGACAAAAATAGCCAGAGGAATGATTGAAGTCTTGTCAGTCAACAGGCATGCTGATTTATCATCAACCTATCAGGTACTTGGGAGCTGAGGACCCAGCAGCAACAATCAATGATTTAATAGCCAGCCATCAACACCCTAATTAACAACTAAAAGCTACACACAACCAGACAACATATAAATACAATGCGTAGAACAGCCCAGTGCACATATTCTGGAGAGAGAGAGAGAGAATTTTCCTGATGATGGGCTGCAGCACAAGCCCAAAAGCTTGGAATAATAAACTTTTGGTCCCGGGTAGTCATCTCAGATTAGATCCTACAACAATATTTGCACCTCGTTGCAATCTTGGAGGTGGCCTGTCAATTGTTTAAACCTCCTGCTTCATAGTTTAGTCAAAAGCGAATAGCGATGGCAACAGAAACAGGAACTGTAATTGTTATGACATATTCCCGCACAACTTCTTCATCAGAAGGAGGAAAGGAACTGGGGATCTGTCAAAGGCAAGAGCTTTTATGTCACATAAATTAGCCTCCGCTACTTCAGAATGACATCTACTTGTCAGGCTGATGGCTTGCTGTCGTCAGTGTCAACGACGTGTCCCCAGGGAGCGCTATCGCCCCAAAGCAGGTGTCGTAAATTAAGTCCCAAACACTTTTGCTCGAGCAACATTTAGGAGAATCTGATTAGAGCTACGCAGCCGCTGCGTAGGGAATCTCACGGTTGATTGCAGCTCCTTGAAAGAGCAGATCAAATAACTCCAGCTGCAACTTCTTGCAAGAGATTAGAATAATATTGGAGGGCTGGGTCAAGTTAAGAAATACAATGGACGTAGGTGGGAAGGGTGAATGATTGGGGCTTTGGGAACCATAATTAGGACTGAGTTATGATTTGGCTATGAAGGATTGACACACACACAAAAAGTAGAAATTTCTTTTTTCTTTCTTCCTTTTCAGAAAGAATCTCCCTCCCTCCCTTCCTATCTCCCACCATTGCCCGCCCATCCTCTAATCCTTCCTTCCTTCCTTCCTTTCCTTCCTTCCTTCCTTCCTTCCTCTCTCCCACCATTGCCCACCCATCCTCTAATCCTTCTTTCCTTCCTTCCTTCCTTCCTTCCTTTTCAGAAAGAGGCAAGTCTTAGAATCTTCCTTCCTTCCTCCCTCCCTCCCTCCCTCCATTGCCAGCCAACCTTCTAATCCTTCCTTCCTCCCTTTCTTCCTCCCTTCCCCCCTCCCTCCCACTATTGCCCTCCCATTCTCCCTTCCTTCCTTCCTTCCTTCCTTCCTTCCTTCCTTCCTTCCTTCCTCTCTCCCACCATTGCCCATCCATCCTCTAATCCTTCCTTCCTTCCTTCCTTCCTTCCTTCCTTCCTTCCTTCCTTCCTTCCTTCCTCTCTCCCACCATTGCCCGCCCATCCTCTAATCCTTCCTTCCTTCCTTTCCTTCCTTCCTTCCTTTCTATCTCCCACCATTGCCCACCCATCCTCTAATCCTTCCTTCCTTCCTTCCTCTCTCCCACCATTGCCCACCCATCCTCTAATCCTTCTTTCCTTCCTTCCTTCCTTCCTTCCTTTTCAGAAAGAGGCAAGTCTTAGAATCTTCCTTCCTTCCTCCCTCCCTCCCTCCCTCCATTGCCAGACAACCTTCTAATCCTTCCTTCCTCCCTTTCTTCCTCCCTTCCCCCCTCCCTCCCACTATTGCCCTCCCATTCTCCCTTCCTTCCTTCCTTCCTTCCTTCCTTCCTTCCTTCCTTCCTCTCTCCCACCATTGCCCATCCATCCTCTAATCCTTCCTTCCTTCCTTCCTTCCTTCCTTCCTTCCTTCCTTCCTTCCTTCCTTCCTCTCTCCCACCATTGCCCGCCCATCCTCTAATCCTTCCTTCCTTCCTTTCCTTCCTTCCTTCCTCTCTCCCACCATTGCCCACCCATCCTCTAATCCTTCCTTCCTTCCTTCCTCTCTCCCACCATTGCCCACCCATCCTCTAATCCTTCTTTCCTTCCTTCCTTCCTTCCTTCCTTTTCAGAAAGAGGCAAGTCTTAGAATCTTCCTTCCTTCCTCCCTCCCTCCCTCCCTCCATTGCCAGCCAACCTTCTAATCCTTCCTTCCTCCCTTTCTTCCTCCCTTCCCCCCTCCCTCCCACTATTGCCCTCCCATTTTCCCTTCCTTCCTTCCTTCCTTCCTTCCTTCCTTCCTTCCTTCCTTCCTCTCTCCCACCATTGCCCATCCATCCTCTAATCCTTCCTTCCTTCCTTCCTTCCTTCCTTCCTTCCTTCCTTCATCTCTCCCACCATTGCCCGCCCATCCTCTAATCCTTCCTTCCTTCCTTTCCTTCCTTCCTTCCTTCCTCTCTCCCACCATTGCCCACCCATCCTCTAATCCTTCCTTCCTTCCTTCCTCTCTCCCACTATTGCCCACCCATCCTCTAATCCTTCTTTCCTTCCTTCCTTCCTTCCTTCCTTCCTTCCTTCCTTCCTTTTCAGAAAGAGGCAAGTCTTAGAATCTTCCTTCCTTCCTCCCTCCCTCCCTCCCTCCATTGCCAGCCAACCTTCTAATCCTTCCTTCCTCCCTTTCTTCCTCCCTTCCCCCCTCCCTCCCACTATTGCCCTCCCATTCTCCCTTCCTTCCTTCCTTCCTTCCTTCCTTCCTTCCTTCCTTCCTCTCTCCCACCATTGCCCATCCATCCTCTAATCCTTCCTTCCTTCCTTCCTTCCTCTCTCCCACCATTGCCCGCCCATCCTCTAATCCTTCCTTCCTTCCTTTCCTTCCTTCCTTCCTTCCTCTCTCCCACCATTGCCCACCCATCCTCTAATCCTTCTTTCCTTCCTTCCTTCCTTCCTTCCTTTTCAGAAAGAGGCAAGTCTTAGAATCTTCCTTCCTTCCTCCCTCCCTCCCTCCCTCCATTGCCAGCCAACCTTCTAATCCTTCCTTCCTCCCTTTCTTCCTCCCTTCCCCCCTCCCTCCCACTATTGCCCTCCCATTCTCCCTTCCTTCCTTCCTTCCTTCCTTCCTTCCTTCCTTCCTTCCTTTTCAGAAAGAGGCAAGTCTTGGAACCTTCCTTCCTTCCTCTCTCCCACCATTGCCCATCCATCCTCTAATCCTTCCTTCCTTCCTTCCTACCTCCCTCCCTCCCTCCCACCATTGCCCGCCAACCTTCTAATACTTCCTTCCTTCCTCCCTTCTCCCCTCCCTCCCACTATTACCCTCCCATTCTCTAATCCTTCCTTCCTTCCTTTCTCCCCTCCCTTCCCTTCCCTCCCCTCCTCCTCCTACTTCTCCTTGCCCTCTCCTCCTCCTCAAGCAAACACATGCTTGCAAGGATTCCAATAATTCATAGAGAAGAGCATCTGAATCCTTGGTACCCTGAGGCGGACACAGGACAAGCCAATACAAGGGCTGTTATTCAGAGACGTCAAGAATCGTGTCGGGATTTCCAGGCACAGAGACAAATCCTCCCATCTCTTTTCCCAGAAAGGGCAGGCTGGAAGGACAACCTCCTGCCTCATCCCCTGAAGCACCGTCCTCCAATCTACTTCATCAAGATCTGCTAAGCAGCCATCAGAGGTTCAGAGTGCCACACCATTCGTCATGGGCGAGAGGACACGGCATGTTTCAGCAATTAGAAAAGAACAACAAAAGACGAAATTAATGGGGTGAAGAAGCACGAAATTAGGCAATTACAGGCACCTTCCCTGATGGGACTTATTACTGCAACTTGCTTGGCAAGGGGTAGGAAAGGAAAATACCCAACCCACCGCAAGTAAAATGAACGCCAGGATTCAAAAGGTTGTCTGTAAAAACTGGGTCCTGGGTTTTCAAATTCCCAGGTAATTTCTTTCTTTCATAGCTACCTCTCCTATGTTTATCGATGGGCTTTTTCTACTGACATGATAGCAGTCTTCCAATATTTGAGGAGCTGCCCCAAAGAAGAGGGGGTCCAGCTACTCTCCAAAGCCCCTGAAGGCAGGACAAGAAACAACGTGTGGAAAGTAATCAAGGAGAAAAGCAACCTGGAACTAAGGAAGAATTTCCTGACAGAACAATTAACCAGTGGAACGGGTTTCCTTCAGAAGTTGCGGGTGCTCCATCACTGGATGTTTTTGAGAAGAGATTGGACAGCCATGTGTCTGAAATGGTAAGCAGGGGTTAGGACTAAAAGACCTGCAAGGTCCCTTCCAAGTATTCTATTATTCTATTCTATTCTATTATTCTATTCTATTATTCTATTCTATTCTATTCTATTCTATTCTATTCTATTCTATTCTATTCTATTCTATTCTATTCTATTCTAAATTCTGTTCTGTTCTATTCTATTCTACTCTATTCTGTTCTATTCTATTCTATTCCATTCTACAATCTTTCTATTCTATTCTTTTCTATTCTATTCTGTTCTGCAATCTTTCCCATTCCATTCCTTATTTTCTTTTCTTTTCTTTTCTTTTTTTCTTTTCTTTTCTTTTCTTTTCTATTCTATTCTATTCTATTCCATTCCATTCCATTCCATTCCATTCCATTCCATTCCATTCCATTCCATTCCATTCCATTCCATTCCATTCCATTCCATTCTATTCTATTCTATTCTATTCTATTCTATTCTATTCTATTCTATTCTATTCTATTCTATTCTATTCTATGTATTCTATTCTATTCCATTCTATTCTATTCCGTTCTATTCTATTCTATTCCATTCCATTCTATTCTGTTCTGTTCTGTTCTGTTCTGTTCTGTTCCCAAAAGTACTTACAAACTGGATTCAAAGTTCCAATGGCTACCACCACCCCCATGGACAAAAGTTACATTATGGCATTTTGGATGCTCAGCAACCAGCCCACATTTATAGCAATTTGCAGCATCATTGTATCGCAATTTATGATGATTTGGGTGCAGAAACAGAAGTTTATTTTCTGTTTACGGGGAAAAACAACAACAACCCGAATCATTGCAGACAATGGGTTTGCTTAACAACTGTTGAACAACCACTATATTTGTTTAACAACTGCTGCTACTGTAAAAAAAAAAGCCATAAAGTCAGGTCTGTCACATGGGTGTCTCGACATACTCCCATCATGACATCCTGTTGGAAATTCTTACTTGTGTATGTCTTATACGCATGTTTCCAATGTCCACAAAACACGTCGGTGTTATTCAGAAACCTACATTCACGCAAACCCAAAAGTATCACAAGTCTAGAAATGCAGCCATTCCCTCATTCTTTTTCATGACATTTCCCCAGCTGTTTAAACTCAGTGTTCGGTCAGACCTAAGTACACCAGGTTAAAAAAAAATATTAGAAACTCAATTAACACCATGAAAGGTCCACAGAACGTATCGCAACACATCCCTCATTGCCATAATGGCGTGATGAGAGGATGGGAGGGGAAAGAAGGCAAGCCAAGAAACAAATCAAGGGATAGATCTAGATCTGAAGAGAAGGACGAGGGGGTGACATGATAGCAGCCTTCCAATATCTCAGGGGCTGCCCCAAAGAAGAGGGAGCCAAGCTATTCTCCAAAGCAAATGAAGGCAGGACAAGAAGCAACGGATGGAAACTCATCAAGGAGAGAGATTCAACCTAGAACTAAGGAGAAATTTCCTGACAGTTAGAACAATTAAAACAGTGGAACAACCTGCCTCCAGAAGCGGTGAATGCTCCAACACTGGAGGTCTTTAAGAAGAGACTGGACAGCCATTTGCCTGAAATGGTATAGGGTTTCCTGCCTGAACAGGGGGTTGGACTAGAAGACCTCCAAGGTCCCTTCCAACTCTGTTATTCTGTAATTGTGATATTTTATTCTCCAAAGCACCCGAAGGCAGGACAAGAAGCAACGGGTGGAAACTAATCAATGAGAGAAGCAACATGGAACTAAGGAGAAATTTCCTGACAGTGAGGACAATTAACCTGCCTCCAGAAGTGGTGAATGCTCCAACACTGGAGGTTTTTAAGAAGAGACTGGCCAGCCACTTGTCTGAAAGCAGGGGGTTGGACTAGATGACCTCCAAGGTCCCTTCCAACTTTTTATCATTATTATAACCCGGGGGTATGAAAAGAGGAATTTTTGGAAGAATCAAAGATCAGCAACTGAATGGTGGAGCAAAGAAGGAAGAAGTTGGAATGACACCTCCCTCTGAATTCAAGGCCTCTTCATTCACTTATGTCAATTTGAATCAGATAATCGTATAATTAATTGATCGGTCCCCCCGTGGTGACAGACATCTATACTGGAGAGAAAATCTGGATGAAAATAATGAGTTTTATCACCGTACCATGTCAACACATGCACTTCTCTATGTCAGTGAAAAGAGCCATTAGTTGCTGGGTGAAGACATGAGAACTTGGCATGTTTGCACAGTCTATTTAGACCTGGCTCGGATTAACAATGGAATTGGATTTCTTAGCTAATGTGATTTAGATGTTGGGAGAGGGACGGGTGACTCTTATAATACCAAAATATCCTGGGCTCCAAGAAATGTACGTTGGTTTAGTAAGAATGAGAGGAGACGTAGCAACAAATCTAGTGCCTGCAGATGGATGGATGGATGGATATGTACATGCATGCATGCATGCATGCATACATACCTTCTTTATACAGTGGTACCTTGGTACTCAACTGGTTTGAAACACATCAAATTTATTACTCAACACATTTTGAAACAACAATTTCTCCCGGTACTCATCGTTTGTTTGGTACTCAACAAACAAGCTGGAACTTGTCGATGTTGCCTGCAATGTGACTCACTACATTATTCCTTATGGGAAAAAATTGTTTCATACTCATTGTTTTTGGTAATCATCACGCCGTCTCCACCCCCGCCAGAACCGATTAAGTTGAGCACTGAGGTACCACTGTAGATAGATAGATAGATAGATAGATAGATAGATAGATAGATAGATAGATAGATAGATAAGAGGTAGAGAGATGGACAAATGGATGGATATAGAGAGAAGAGAGAGAGAGAGATAAGAGACAGAGAGATGGATGGATGGATGGATGGATGGATGGATGGATGGATGGATGGATGGATGGATAGTCAAATTGGAGCTATCTATTTCGGAACTAATATTGGTTCTTCCCTAATACTTCCATTCCTGTAAAGTCCTTGATGCTCTCTGAGCTTGGTTGTTTTCTTGTAGACATTTCATTACCCAACTAGGGAACATCATCCATGCTAATGTTGCTAATTATATTTAAAAGCAGGAGAGAAGGCTGGTTCTCCATGAAGGTTCTAGAGATAGGGACATGCATCATTCAGTAGTTGGCTAAGTAAGCTATTGATTTGTAAGACTGTTTCAGCCTTTGATAACCATCCAACTAAATCATTCCTGGGATCTTTCCAATTTCAAGAAGCAGCCTTACCTTGAGGACATCTTCATCAGCTGATCTGCATTCAGCAGAGCTGGAGATGTCTCTGATGGATCCATCTTCTTCAACAGCAACCACTTTCACAGGGATAGACACTGGCTTGCCCGTCAGAATGGCTGTGTTGAGGATCTCTGTATCCTATTCAGGCATACAACAAAGAAGAAAATGCAGGTCCATAAAGTAGGTGCCATCAGAAGTAGGGACATAGTTAAGGCCCCTCTATTCCAATTTTCATCCTCACAATAATCTTGTAGAACACCTGCTGTTCATAATGAAGGTCAGATTCCACCTCAATATCTTCTGGTTGAAATCATAAAGACCTGGAGAAGATTCCAGCAAGACCTTTGCTAAATTTAGCAGGGCCCTCAATAAACTAGGATTCTCAACAACACCAGAAAATTGTCCACGATAAAAAAAAAAGTGGTGGGATATTTTTAAAAACTGTTGTGCCACCATCAATATGTTGTGCCAGAAACAGGAACTAAATGTTCAAGGAAACTTCCCCCAGCTCGGCATCCTTCAACTGAGCTGGACTATAATCCTTTTACGTCTCTTCTCATGTAGAAATGGTCTTTCCCTTTCCATATTTCCACCACCATCCATGGACAATAACGCTAGGTCAGGTCATCCCAAAGATGCTTTTCCACGAGGCAACTGGACTTCCTTGTTTTTCCTTGAAGACGTTTCACTTCTCATCCAAGAAGCTTCTTCAGCTCTGACTGGGTGGTGAGGAATGGTTTGGCCTGACTGGATGGTCAGAGCTGAAGAAGCTTCTTGGATGAGAAGCGAAACGCCTTCAAAGGAAAAACAACAAAGTCCAGTTTGCCTCACGAAAAAGCATCTTTGGGATAACTATGACCTGGATGACTGAGAATCTCCGTAGACACTTACAGACAATTCAAGTCCCACCTTAGCAGGATTCGGTAATACACATGTCAACACTGCAAACATTGACGTGCTTTTGCACTGACAATATAAGAGACAGCCTGTTATTTTAATTGCTTCATTTGGGAGGGAGGAATCACCCGGAAGTTGTGATAAGATTGCAAAAGCCCGTACAGAATGGGAAGTGAAACCTCATATGTAAAACTAATTGGATAATGTGATTTATGACATGTAGATAAGGGCGGGGATTGTGTGTGTGTTACGATGGGTTGGGGGGGAGGAGATTTCAGATTCTGGCATCCCTCCATGAGTGCCGATGTTTCGTTTCATTACTAAGACTTTTTAGATAAATAATATGCCTGCAATTTGTTTGATTTGTCTCATTCATCGGAACCATGACAACACAGGGCAGTTTCTACAGGTCACCTATAAACCTAATCCTTGTGGTTCTTTGGGACCAGATTATCTTTCAGCCTCGGATTGCTGAAATGACAGATTACCCAAATCACTTGCCTCTTATCTCTCTTATTCTTTGATTCCTGAATTCCCCCTTTGCAGAAGTTTATAGCCAAGTTTATTCCCTTCACTGCAGAAGCGGCAACCCAGAGAGCAAATCCCTCGTTCTTTTTGTCAAATCACTGTAGTACCAACAGCGCCCCTGATACCGATTGCTAATTTAAAAAATACATATATTTTCTGCTTCATCGACAAATGCCACTTGGAGACGTTCTCAGGGCCAGAAAGTCACAGACATATCGTTTCCTCAGCAAGTTCTGAGAAAGCCGTCGATGCTTTTTCCTCGACACATTCTCAGATGCAGCCCGCTAATGAGTCCATTAGTGGGGAATTCATTGACACATCTCCATGGATGCCATTTGATTAATTACACCAGCTCCCCGCTCTCACCAGGACATAGGCAGAGGAAGAGAGGTGCAAAATGAAGGACAAGAAACCTTGAAAAAAAAAACCCTTGAATTAAGGCCTTTGCTCCAGGAAAGCAATATTTGCAATTAAGACATGGGATCTGGACCTCACGGTGAGTGATGAGTTCTTCTGCAACTCACTACAGCCATATACATGGCTGCAAAATAAAGGAGAAACACTCTATTTCGAGTGCCATCTGCCACTGGGATGGGTGGATCGACCCATCCAGGCTATTGAAGTTGGAAAGGAAACAGACCAGTTTATAGGAGCGCATTGACACACGTGCCAAGCCAGCCTCCGTTGCGGCGTGTGTTGCCGCAACAAACAAGGTCCTTGACATGCATCGCATATATAAGATAAAGGTAAAGGTAAAGGTTCCCCCGCACATGCGTGCTAGTCGTTTCCGACTCTAGGGGCCGGTGCTCATCTCCGTTTCAAAGCCGAAGAGCCAGCGCTTGTCTGAGGACGTCTCTGTGGTCATGTGGCCGGCATGACTAGACGCCAAAGGCGCACGGAACGCTGTTACCTTCCCACCGGAGTGGTCCCTATTTTTCTACTTGCATTTTTACGTGCTTTCAAACTGCTAGGTTGGCAGAAGCTGGGACGAGTAACAGGCGCTCACTCTGCTACACGGCACTCGGGATTCGACCCGCCAAACTGCCGACCTTCTGATTGACGAGCTCAGCATCCTAACCCACTGAGCCACTGCGTCCCTTCTATATACATATATGTATGTGTATGTGTATGTGTATATGTATATATATAAAGGTAAAGGTAAAGGTTCCCCCGCACGTGCGTGCTAGTTGTTTCTGACTCTAGGGGCCGGTGCTCATCTCCGTTTCAAAGCCGAAGAGCCAGCGCTTGTCCGAGGACGTCTCCGTGGTCACGTGGCCGGCATGACTAGACACCAAAGGCACACGGAACGCTGTTACCTTCCCACCGTAGCGGTCCCTATTTTTCTACTCGCATTTTTTACGTGCTTGATCCTATCCCGAGTTCTGCTACCCTGATCGCATTAACTTCACAAGCGCTGAAATCCACATTTTGAGTTCTTTTCACACGGGGCAGCGCCTTGCAATCTGCACATCATCCCGCTTATGCAGAAATGTGTGGTTTAGCATTTGATTTTCCAAAGGATTTAAACATCTGACTCCAGGCTGCGGATAAATAGGGATGATCTTTGAAAGGAGAAAAGTGCAAGGAAGGAAAACGAAGCATTCTTCCCTCCCAGATGCTTAGTGCCTCTTTCCCTCTCCTCCGCCCCCCCCTCCCCCCCCATGACTGCATTATGCTCATCGGGGACATTGGGAGTTTATCCCTTCCCAGCTGACATCTGGTGCCGAGAGGACAGGATTTTTCTTTAAAAAAAAACAAAAGATGAAGAATGCGAGAGAGGAAACGCATCACCATCAGTGGGATTGTTGCTGCTCGTTTTAATAGTAGTGGTAGCACAATCAGAATTTCGATCTGCATTTCTGTAAAATATTAATATGTTTCATTATCCAGGCATCCAAAAAGCACCATTTTTACTCTCAAAGGAGATTGGTCCCCTTCCTTCCTTCCTTCCTCCCTCCTTCCCCCTCTCTTCTCCTCTTCCTTCGTTCCTTCCTTTGTTCCTTCCTTCCTTCCCCCTCCCTCCCTCTCCCCTTCCTTTCCTCCTCCCTCCCTCCCTCCTTTTCCTTCCTTCCTTCCTTCCTTTCCTCCCTCCCTCCCTCCCTCCCCCTCTTCTCCTCTTCCTTCCTTCCTTCCTTTCCTCCGTCCCTCCCTCCCCCTCTCCTCTCCTCTTCCTTCGTTCCTTCCTTTGTTCCTTCCTTCCTTCCCCCTCCCTCCCTCTCCCCTTCCTTTCTTCCTCCCTCCCTCCTTTTCCTTCCTTCCTTCCTTCCTTCCTTTCCTCCCTCCCTCCCTCCCTCCCCTCTCTTCTCCTCTTCCTTCATTCCTTCCTTTGTTCCTTCCTTCCCCCTCCCTCCCTCTCCCCTTCCTTTCTTCCTCCCTCCCTCCCTCCTTTTCCTTCCTTCCTTCCGTCCTTCCTTTCCTCCCTCCCTCCCTCCCTCCCTCCCCCTCTCTTCTCCTCTTCCTTCGTTCCTTCCTTTGTTCCTTCCTTCCTTCCCCCTCCCTCCCTCCCTCTCCCCTTCCTTTCTTCCTCCCTCCCTCCTTTTCCTTCCTTCCTTCCGTCCTTCCTTTCCTCCCTCCCTCCCCCTCTCTTCTCCTCTTCCTTCGTTCCTTCCTTTGTTCCTTCCTTCCTTTCCCCTCCCTCCCTCTCCCCTTCCTTTCTTCCTCCCTTTCTCCCTCCTTTTCCTTCCTTCCTTTCCTCCCTCCCTCCCTCCCCCTCTTTTCTCCTCTTCCTTCATTCCTTCCTTTGTTCCTTCCTTCCTTCCCTCTCCCTCCCTCCCTCTCCCCTTCCTTTCTTCCTCCCTCCCTCCCTCCTTTTCCTTCCTTCCTTCCTTTTCTCCGTCCCTCCCTCCCCCTCTCCTCTCCTCTTCCTTCGTTCCTTCCTTCGTTCCTTCCTTCTTTCCCCTCCCTCTCCCCTTCCTTTCTTCCTCCCTCCCTCCTTTTCTTTCCTTCCTTCCTTCCTTTCCTCCCTCCCTCCCTCCCTCCCTCTCTTTCACACACACACACACACACAAGCACCATGCAGAGATAACTAGTAAAAATGGAAAGATTATGTATTTCTGCACTTGACTCCACATGAAAATGGAAAATGGAAATTTCAAGATTGACTCTGATTATATCCTCTGTTTTAAATGAAGTTCACAGAAGAACTTTTACCTATGTTACAAGACTCTCTCCAGACAGTCTCTCTTCTCCTGGGAAGAACCAGGTAAAGTTTGATTAGTCTTGAGGAAGGTCAGGTTTATGCCCCCTGAGCCTGTGCAAGAACTCCAAGCTAGGTCCCTATTTGACCCCTCCTTCCAGCCTGGCTGGCAGTTTCGCAACAGGATTCAACAAAGGGAAGGAAGATGATTGTTAGAACACTTTCTTCAAATGCAGAGGTTTCTCTAAAGCTTACGGGGTTAACACGGGGGAACATGCAGAAAAGAGGATATTATTGAACAGAGACAAGCTTGGCTAGGATTCAAACCAGTTAGGAAGACCAATAATCGGAACAGCAGAGCTTTGAACAGCCTGCGAGTCAGTCTTTGACATCCTGGAATCAAGTATCATGTCATCTCAGTAGGCTGACAGATTGTTTTTTCACAAACAAACAAACACAGCCTTGATCTGCACATCTAGGAGAGAAAAAGAGAGGGAGGGAGGGAGAAGAGAGAAAGGGGGGGGAAATCCTGTGGTGGAATTAGATATGAATGCAAAGACTTTACAAAATAGTCAGGTCAAAATATTCTTTTTGGTGTCTTGATCTGGGCAAGATTCCGTTGGACATTTCAGAGGCCTGCAGTGGATCCCTCTATCCCAAGGTAAAGTTTTATCCAAAGCATTTAGAGACCTACAAAGCAGGTAGTCCTTAAATTACAACAAATTGTTGAAGCCATACCCTTGCTTGGCTGTATTCTGCCTATCCTGACTTATCGCCTAACCCGCTTACAACTAGCCGTAAGACTCCTAAGGGTCATTTCCCACCCACCTAATGGCTAACGTTGCAAGCCAATACGCAGACACCATGGAAAGATAACAATTGAGGAACTGGCACGTAAGAACATCTTTGCTCTTTGCAAATGATAGATGGAGGGGAATTATTTTTTTTTAAAAAAAATGAAAACGAACCGCAGGGATTTTTAATAGAATATATTTGAAACTGAAGTGGACCGGAGATTTAAATTCATACATCTAAACTTTGCAGAAGACACATCCCGTAGGGAAGTTAGAAATCACAGTGAAGTTGTTCCAACGCTGTATTTTCCCATAAAAAGTGCACTTTGAACATGAATTTTATTCCCGTCAGAAGGGAGCAGGCCCGCTCTGTCCTGCCTTAATAATGACCTCGGTGCTTATTCCTCATTCTTCCTCTGGGTGAGTGCTTCGGCAGACTCTTCTTAATTACAACTGTAACCTGCTAATGAGATTGCTTTGTTGTCGGAAGACACCTACTTCGGATTCAGCCTTGGCTCCATTAAAATTTAATACAACAGCAGGTCACAACAGAACTAGGAAGCCAATGACAGCTGCTTAATTAAAACCTAAAGCTGATTAGACCACCAAAAGGAAAACTCCAGAGGAAGAATTGGAAACTACAGACATTCGCAGCAGGGAATAATGGCTTTATTTAAGCCTTTATGGGCACCTGAAGACGAACTGACTGTCAGATGGCTGCTGTGGTCAATTGGGGCCAGGAGGTCCCCCCTAAAAGCTTGCTCAAAATCCAATTCAAATGTTGATTGCTTCTCTTTCTCCTCCGTTCACACAAAGGATGGATCAGCCAAGAGTGGGGATCATCCAGGACATTAATGAAGCTACTCTATTAAATCAGGAAGTGTGGCACCAGGCCCAAATAATTTGGGCTTGTCGAGTGCTACTGAATGAGAAGGATTCTGTAGGAACCATACCGGCAACCAGGCGGAGACTAGTGGCTTTGCACAAAGTTGGCCAGATGGACTATAACCTAATCCACAGCAACCAGGATTATCCTTTGGGTCTATAACTTAGCAGTAAATCAAATGCCGTACATGAAGAAGGACTGAGGGACAAGTCCTGATACCTCCCCCCCAAAAAAAATAATTTTCATCTGAAACACTAGGAAGTCTCTGCCATATGGTGGTTGAGTTTGACCCACAAGCTAGGCTAAATAGCTTGTGATTTGCGGGGAATGAACACCCTTAAAAGCAATTGAAATTAATTCCATATACTATTGTTCAAATTATTGTAGGTTAGTGTGCTGTGAGGACACAGATCTCATAGTTCAAGCCAAGAAATTGGGATCATGGTTTGACTTGGTATTAGGCAGCTTTGGAGATTTGTCTAGTTTGGGCAGCCCGAATCTCTTGTCCAAGAATAGCACAAAAAAGAAAAATACAGGTAGGAGAAAGGACAAAGACACTCTGAGATGCAAAGAGGAGTATGTCCATGTAGACTTGAGGCACTCCTCATTTTTAACCCATTTTTCATTTCTCCAAAAGACAGTTTTCAGGAAATCACAGGGCCTCAAGTATAAAGACTGTTTGTCAACAACTGTGGATCTTCACCATCAGTTGACACTACTTCTCAGAATGACTTGTCCTACTCCAGGAGACCAGTGAAGACCTTCAAAGCAGAGATGGAAAACTAGTGGCCTTCCAGGTGTTGTGGTGCTATAAATCTATCATTCTGTAGTGTACAACCTGCGGCTAGTTAGAGTCAGCAATATCTGCTGAGTCACGGGCATCCTTATGTTTTTTACAGCACAGGAAGCTGGAATCGGAAAAGAAAAAGCCAGAAGGCCAGGCTTTAGAAGCAAAACTGTGCCAACAGAAGAGGATATTTGTAGCTTGGGGTTCAATCATGGAATTGTTAGTGATCTCTAAGTTGGTGGTTTGCTTGCAGATCTTTCATTACCCAACTAGGGAACATCATCAGTGCTAGAAGGGAATGGGGTTTGGGAGGAAGAGGAGGAGGAGGAGGAGGAGGAGGAGGAGGAGGAGGAGGAGGAATACTGTGGCATCCTTGGTGATCTCTGTATCAACGCTGCTAACATCGAATGTTATTGCTTGACAAGAGGTGAAGAAGTAGCCATTTCATATGTTAAACTTGTGTATTGCTTTAAGAGATTCCGTTTAAAGTTGGGAGGTGGGAAGAGGAGGATTGTATCGTCAAGGCCATCTCTAACTAAAGAAGATAAGAGCTTGGTGGGTTTTTCTAACGGAAGGGAAACTGATTCTTCAAATTAATTGGAGAATATGATTAATGGGGGGATGCGGTGGCTCAGTGGTTTAGGACACTGAGCTTGTCGATCAGAAGGTCGGCAGTTTGGCGGGTCGAATCCCGAGTGCCGCGTAGCAGAGTGAGCGCCTGTTACGCGTCCCAGCTTCTGCCAACCTAGCAGTTTGAAAGCACGTAAAAATGTAAGTAGAAAAATAGGGACCACTCTGGTGGGAAGGTAACAGCATTCCATGCGCTTTTGGTGTCTCGTCATGCCGGCCACATGACCATGGAGACGTCCTCGGACAAGCGCTGCCTCTTCGGCTTTGAAACGGAGATGAGCACCGGCCCCTAGAGTCGGAAACGACTAGCACGCATGTACGGGTTAACCTTTACCTTATGATTAATGACAAAATTAGAAAGGTGGAGAATTGTGTTTTAATATATTGTGCAAGGGGTTGGAGATTTCAGATTCCAGCTTCCTTCGAGCAAGCATTTGCCGGTGTATTAGGCTAATAAAGAACTTTTAAGGTAAACAATGCCTCAGAGTCACTTGAAAAGCCCATACGTCAGAAACCTGACATCTTGAGCTTGGAGGTTTTCTTCCAGATGTTTCATTACCCAACTAGGGAACATCATCAGTGCTTAGAACATCTGCAAGAAAGCAATCAAGCTCAGGGACCACCAAGGACCCCACAAGCAGACATGTATCCCTACTTTTGATCAAGATTGTGAGTCTGGATATCAGCAGGTAGATTCCACCGCCACATCTTTCGTGAATATTCATGATGCAATTTGGTGGCCACCATTGATATCTGGAACCTAGACTTGAAATGGACAATTGCCTTGTTCCGGTACTATCATTATAGGATCCTACCTTTGCAGGCTCAGCACACCTTTCATGCAAACAACACTACCATGCTACAAAGACATCTCCTGACTTTACACTTAAAGAAGTTACTAAAATCAAGCAGTGGTCTCATGAAACCAGCAGGATACTTTTGCCAATCAAGAAAGAAGGCAAGAGACTTCTGTATTCAGCTGGCAAATTGGGGGTTTTACTGAAATTGCTGGCTTTGGTGAAGAAGGGACCTAATTGATCTGGATTATTTATGTCTATTCCTTAGAGCAGACATGTCAAACACAAGGCCCGGGGGCCGGATCCGGCCCGCGAAGTGGTTTCATGCAACCCGCGAAGCCATCCTGGAAACAGTGAGGGAATGGCCCCCACTGCCTTGGCCCTGGCCCAGAGACCCTCCTTCTGCCAGAGACCCTCAGATCTGTCCCACTCCTGCCCAGGCCCCCATAGGCACCCTTGATGCGAACGATGTAGAGCTGGCCACGCCCACCCAGTAGGCCATACGCACTCTAGCCACGCCCACCCAGTAGGCCACGCCCACCCTGGCCACACCCACCCAGCCCCCTGAGGGCAACCGCAATGCTGATGCAGCCCTCAATGAAATTGAGCTTGACACCCTTGCCTTAGAGAAAAATTGGATTCTTTTACAAATGCGACATCGAACTATTTCTGTTATAATGGGCCTTTCTTCTTTAAGATGTGTGTCTAACAAAATGTAAATATGCTGTTTGGTCAACTCCCCATTCAGACTTTGTGAGACAACTTCTCAAAATGCAAATGATAGAGGAAGTTATCTGTGTGCTTATGTGTGTTTCTCTCTCTCTCTCTCTCTCCCCCCCCCCTCTCTCTCTCTCTCTCTCTGTGTGTGTGTGTGTGTGTGTGTGTGTGTGTGTGTGCTCAACTCCCTTCTCTTACTCAATTATTCCCTGCCCTCTGCTCCCCACTCCTGCACCCCTCACAATCAAAGAGCAAAGCAACATACATCTGTTAAGCAAGCTTAATATCTAAATTAGATGCTTTGCTAAAATGATTATAAGCCACCGTAATTTCTCCTTAGCGTACTTTCTCCTCTGGGCTGAATGGCGTTTTCGGGATTCAAATACATATTAATGAATGGCAATTTTGAGCAAAAACTAAAAAAAAAGCTATGTTTATTTTTCTGCTACTCTGGCCATTGTGAGTCAGATGTAGTGTGTGTACACATTTTAACTTGCCACTTTGGCCTCTGTGTTTAGACAATTTTCTCTTCCGGGCTGCCAAGAGGCAGTTTAAAGGTTGCCACGCTCATTGCCAATAATTGGGGGATTTATAAATGAGATTATGCATTCACGAAATGAAAAGAAACTTTTTTTTCCCCATCAGTAGTATGAAAAGAGGGGGGGAATATTTGGTTTAATTGCAAGGCATTAACTCTGGATGCCGCCTGAAGAGGCGACGAGGAAGCCAAGGCTGAGTACTAACCAACAGGCTTGGCAGCTTAACTGCATGGCAGCATCCATCTGACTTTAGCCAATCTTACAAAACTCAGAATTGGTTAGTGCTTGAATGGAAGACCACTCAAAAAATTCCTAGGTGTGCGGGATAAACTAGAAACTCAAACTTGCCACTGGAAGAGAATCAGAAAACACCGTCAGAGCCTTGGTGGAGCAGTGGGCTAATGCCTCCCTAAGTAACACCAGCTGCCTGCAATTAGTGCAGGTTCGCATCCCACCAGGCTCAAGGTTGACTCAGCCTTCCATCCTTCTGAGGTAGGTAAAATGAGGACCCAGATTGTTGGGGGCAATTAAGCTGACTTTGTAATAATGCCGCTTGGGTGTGTGTGTGAAAGCCCTAATAAGCAGGCATATACATAGAATGAAGGCTACTGCTAAGCTTGTAAGCCGCCCTGAGTCTTCAGAGAAGGGCGGGATATAAATGGAATTTTAAAAAAAACTAGAGTGCATTCATGACGTCATCAGGGGTTGACCTAAGAATTAAGGACAAGCCACGGTTTTAATCAACTTTGCTTGGAGAAGACTTCACATTCAAGATCGCTGAGACCTGTTGAAAGAACGACGTGCTGGAGGAAAAGGGGTCGAAGTCCATTCCTTCTGGAAGCCCAACATACCAAAAAAAACCCCTCTGCAAACTAGAAACAAAAATTACGAAAGAAAATGGTAGCGAACACCTATCTGACCTTGACAAGTACAAATTACCAAACTAGAAAAAGGTGGAATAGACAACATCACCACCAGATGGGTCTGTAGCTGGCTGGCAAACCGTACTCAACGAGTCGTCCTCAACGGCACCACATCCACACGAAGAGAAGTAAGCAGTGGGGTACCACAAGGCTCCATCTGAGGCCCAGGACTCTTCCATAGCTTCATCAGTGACTTAGATGAGGGAATTGAAGGGGAACTCATTTATTTATTTATTTATTTATTTATTTATTTATTTATTTATTTATTTATTTATTTATTTATTTATTTATTTATGGGACTTATATGCCGCCCTATCTCCCAAAGGACTCAGGGCGGCTTACAACAATAAAAAACAACAATACAAAAATTAAAAACGAATTAAATAACAGCCCCAAAATCAATTAACTACAGTTAAAAATTAAAACATATTTAAAAACCCATCATTTAAAAACCCAACCCGTCAGCCTGATGGAAGAGAAAAGTTTTGAGGTCGCGGCTAAAGGACCGGAGGTCCGGGGCCATCTGAAGCTCAAGGGGAAGCTGCTTCCATAGGGCTGGTGCTCCCACAGAGAAGGCCCTCCCCCTGGGGGTCGCCAGCCGACATTTTCTGGCCGACGGTACCCTGAGGAGGCCCTCTCTGTGTGAGCGCACTGGGCGATGGGAAGTCGTCCCCGGTAGCAGACGGTCCTGCAAGTATCCCGGGCCTAGGCCATGTAGGGCTTTAAAGGTAAGTACCAGCACCTTAAATCTCACCCGGAAGACAACTGGTAACCAATGCAGCTCACGCAGGAGGGGTGTAATATGGGAGTATCGGGATGCTCCCATCACTACCCGCGCGGCTGCATTCTGCACCAGCTGAAGCCTCCGGGTGGTCTTCAAGGGCAGCCCCATGTAGAGAGCATTGCAGTAATCTATCTGAGAGGTAACGAGTGCATGAGTGACCGTACGTAGGGCATCCTTTTTTAATTTTTGTATTGTCTTTCTTTTTATATATGCCCTGTGAACCGCCCTGAGTCCCTACCAAGGAGAAGGGCGGTATATAAATCAAATAAACTATAACTATAACTAACTATCTCGGTCCAGATAGGGGCGCAACTGGCGCACCAGGCGAACCTGGGCAAATGCCCCCCTGGCCACGACCCCAATATGATCTTCAAAACTGAATCGTGAGTCCAGAAGGACTCATCAAATTTGTAGATGACACCAAACTAACAGGAGTACCCCAACACCCCACAAGACAAACTCAAGAGCCAAAAAGATCTTGACAAACTTGAACAATGGCCCCTGTCCAACAAAATGAGTTTCAATGTGGAGAAAAGCAAAGTCTTACATTTAGGCAGGAAAAACCAAAGGTATAAGTACAGATTAGGCAAAACCTGGCTCAAAAACAATAACCGTGAGAGGGACCTTGGAGTCCTAGTGGATGATCACTTAACCATGAGCCAGCTGTGTGCAGCAGCAGCCAAAAAAGCTAATACAATCCTGAATTGTATAAACAGAGGGCTAGAATCAAGATCACACAAAGTATTAGCATCGCTTTACAAAACCCTAGTAAGACCACACCTGGAATACTGTAGCCAATTTTGGTCACCATATCACAAAAAAGATGTTGAGAGTTTGGGGAAAAAAAATCAGAGAAGAGAAACTAAGATGATTAAAGGCCTGGAAACAAAAACATAGGAAGGACAGCTGAGGAACTTGGCTCTGGCTAGTCTAAAGAAAAGAAGAAATAGGGGAGACATGATAGTAGTCTTCCAGTATCTGTGGGGCTGCCACAAAGCATAGGGGGCCAGGTTGTTCACTAGAGCACCAGAGGGAAGGACGAGAAACAATGGTTGGAAACTGATCAAGGAGAGAAGCAACCTGGAATTAAGGAGAAACTTCCTGACAGTGAGGACAATTAACCAGTGGAACAGCTTTGCCACCAGACATCGTGGGTGCTCCATCACTGGAGATTTTTAAGAAGAGGCTGGACATTCATCTGTCTGTGATGGTGTAGATTCTCTTGCTTGAGCAGGGGGATGGACTAGAAGGCCTCCAAGGTCCCTTCCTATTCTATTCTATTCTATTCTATTCTATTCTATTCTATTCTATTCTATTCTATTCTATTCTATTCTATTCTATTCTATTCTATTCTATTCTATTCTATTCTATTCTATTCCATTCCATTCTATATTTCTATTCTATTCTATTCTATTCTATTTTCTTTGCAAGGATCTCCTCTCCCATCACTTTTATGGAGGAAGGTTGCCCAACTGTATTATCTCTTTGCAGACTTTATCTGCAGCTTAGGTTAATTGCTAGTATTCTGCGGTGCAATCAATTCCATTAGGCGAACGGTGACTTCCACCTGAAATAATGCTGTAATCTCCCACTTGTAAGATCTCTCTGTGTGAAACAAGCCTAAGGGAATATAATTCACCTGTCTGTCTCTCTCTGATTCTCTCCTCATGTGATTTAATATTAATTTTTCTCTGGCAAGAGAAATCCTCCCCAACAGTTATGCCCCGGAAGGTCCCAATGGGAAGGCAAGCGGGGAAAACGTGATGCCCTGAAGGGCTGGCCTTTCCTTGTGAAAGAATGACCTGCAGTATTTTGATGGTCCAATCTGTTGAAACTGATCCCTCTCCATAATGAGGCACCATTTGGACAAGCGAACAAACCAGGAAAGCAGCAGGGAAGGAAGCGCAGGACGCTTGAGGTGGACCATCTGATCTCTTTTCAATTTGTCTTCTATTTTTTTTTCCCCCTCAGAGTGAAAACGGTTGTAGTGTGTAAAAATGAAACAGGCAAATCTTTCATTGGCCAGGTTCTCCTTTACGCAGTTCCTTGAAACATTAGCTGCAAAAACTTGGATTATTTCTTTATTCAGTTTATATGCCACCTGACACCCAGGGACTCTGGGCAGTTTACAAGAGTTCAGAAAAACAGGAAA
The DNA here is from genome assembly GCF_947247035.1 of Vipera ursinii. Taxonomy (NCBI): domain Eukaryota; kingdom Metazoa; phylum Chordata; class Lepidosauria; order Squamata; family Viperidae; genus Vipera; species Vipera ursinii. The sequence continues at coordinate 8,995,079 of NC_139527.1, forward strand.
ACAACGTAAAAGGGAAAAAGAGAGCAAAGATGGCAAAGATAACGATGCCAGAGGACAAGAAAGATGAAAAGAAGAGTTTAATCATGCTTGCCAAAGAAAGGGAGGGAGGGAGGGAGGAGGGAGGGAGGAAGGGAAGGAAGGAAGGAAGGAAGGAAGGAAGGAAGGAAGGAAGGAAGGAAGGAAGGAAGGAAGGAGGGAAGGAAGGAAGGAAGGAGGGAAGGAAGGAAGGAAGGAAGGAAGGAAGGAAGGAAGGAAGGAAGGAAGGAAGGATAGGGAGGGTGGAAAGAAAGAAAGGAAGGAAGGAAGGAAGGAAGGAAGGAAGGAAGGATAGGGAGGGTGGAAAGAAAGAAAGAAAGAAAAGAAAGAAAGAAAGAAAGAAAGAAAGAAAGAAAGAAAGGAAGGAAGGAAGGAAGGAAGGAAGGAAGGAAGAAAGAAAGAAAGAAAGAAAGAAAGAAAGAAAGGAAGGAAAGAAAGAAAGAAAGAAAGAAAGAAAGAAAGAAAGAAAGAAAGAAAGAAAGAAAGAAAGAAAGATAATTAGTGAAGGATGAGAAAGAGAGAAGGAAACAAAGAAAGAGAGAAGGAGGGAAGGAGAGGGAGGGAAGGAAGGAAGGAAAGAAGGGAGGGAGGGAGGAAAGAAAGAAAATTAGTGAAGAGTGAGAAAGAGAGAAGGAAACAAGGAGAGAGAGGAAGGAAGGAAGGAAGAAAGAAAGAAAGAAAGAAAGAAAGAAAGAAAGAAGAAAGATAATTAGTGAAGGATGAGAAAGAGAAGGAAACAAAGAAAGAGAGAAGGAGGGAAGGAGAGGGAGGGAAGGAAAGAAGGGAGGGAGGAAGGAAAGAAAGAAAATTAGTGAAGAGTGAGAAAGAGAGAAGGAAGAAAGGAAGGAGAGGGAGGGGGGAGGAAGGAAGATATAAATTGGGAGCAAGATTCTGCTCTGTCCTAATCGCAAGGGGAAGCAAAGCAAGCACCTTGCTGGTCTCTCTGGCTGAGCCAGCGGGGAGCTTTGCTGAGATGTTTACTTGATCTCTCATGCTGGCAGAGGCTGTTATCACGCCTTCCTCCAGCCCTCTCCCTCTAATGCTAAGCTAATCCAAAGTGAGATGATGATAATGATAATTTGTTGTTGATAGATATCTTGTTCTTCAGGAGACAGATTCCCTAAGTGGTTTTTCCAAAACATTCCTCCGCTCACTCAAATGTTGACAGCCCTTGAAGGAGATGGCCTGATGGGGAAATTAAGGGGGGGTGAGGAATGGGGGAGGGGGGACAGAAGACCTCCCTCTGTTAAATCCCCTTCCTTTTTCATCCCACCCACCCCTTCCAGCCTCCTCTGACAAAATATTAATTTCAAAGCAGGCTAAGACCCAGGCAGGAAATCCTTCAGAAGCTGCTGCTGCCCCAACCGGCTTTTCTTTATTTCTGGCTGAATGCGTCTCTTACTTTTTTTTCCGTTGTCTGGAGGCAGTTTTATGAGAATCCTTTAATATATACATATATGTTATAATGATTGGGAGGTCTCCAAAGCCATTGCCGTTCCCGCCAGCAGCGTCCAGAGGAAAAGTGCCAGTGAAATCAGAAGAACGCAGACGGTGCAAAATTGGACTTTGCAAGACTAGAGCGACTTTTCTCCCAGGGCGGATTTTGGATTGTGTTATCCATCCCCGGAAAGGACACATGTAAACACCATCGGCCCACTTCTCAATCCCAGCCGTGCTTTTCCTTCCTCCTTCACAGTCTTGCTTTGCATGGAGATTCTTTTTTCTCTTCTTTACTTTCACTGTAAATCTTCCACCTGTTTGTTCAGGCCTATTTGTATGCTGGATTCCTTCCTCCCTCCCTCCTTCCTTCCTTCCTTCCTTCCTTCCTCCCTCCCTTTCATCTCTTTCTCCTTCCTTCCTTCCTTCCTTCCTCCCTCCCATCTCTTTATCCTTCCTTCCTTCCTTCCTCCCTTTCATCTCTTTCTCCTTCCTTCCTTCCTTCCTTCCTCCCTCCCATCTCTTTCTCCTTCCTTCCTTCCTTCCTTCCTTCCTTCCTTCCTTCCTTCCTCCCTTTCATCTCCTTCCTTCCTTCCTTCCTCCCTCCCTCCCTCCTTCCTTCCTTCCTTCCTTCCTTCCTTCCTTCCTTCCTTCTTCCCTTTCATCTCTTTCTCCTTCCTTCCTTCCTTCCTTCCTTCCTTCCTCCCTCCCTCCCATCTCTTTCTCCTTTCTTCCTTCCTTCCTCCCTTTCATCTCTTTCTCCTTCCTTCCTTCCTTCCTCCCTCCCATCTCTTTCTCCTTCCTTCCTTCCTTCCTTCCTTCCTTCCTCCCTCCCATCTCTTTCTCCTTCCTTCCTTCCTTCCTCCCTCCCATCTCTTTCTCCTTCCTTCCTTCCTTCCTTCCTTCCTTCCTTCCTTCCTTCCTCCCTTTCATCTTTCTCCTTCCTTCCTTCCTTCCTTCCTTCCTCCCTCCCTCCCTCCTTCCTTCCTTCCTTCCTTCCTTCCTTCCTCCTTCCTTCCTTTTCTCCCTTTCTCCCTTCCCTTCTCTTAATTTTGTTTTCCTTCTTCCCTTCCTTCTCTTTCTTTGTCTCCTTCCTTCTTTTCCTTTACTTTCTTCCTTTCTTCTCTTCCTTTCTCTCTCTCTCTCTTTCCTTCCCTCTCTTTTTTTATGAAGGAGGACTTCAGTTTAGACCCAAGCCTTAATTTTATTATTATTCTTTCCCTTACTGATTTTTTTTTTCTCCTGCAAAACTTCACTTATACTCATCCTGCTTCAGAGTCTGGGCTTGTTGATTCGCCTTCGTTTTTGTTATTTTGTTTTTAGTTTGTTTTTTTTCCTTAAATCCAAGAATGAATTGGCATGATTGAATCAAGTAGAGGCTTGCTTGGGTGTTTTTCTGCATCCATCCCAGTCTTTTCTTTAAAAGTGCGCAAAATGTATATTCTATCCAAGATGATTACATAGAAGTCATTCATAAGAGGTTATTGTTGAATTGTAAAGTGACACAATGCTTCAAAGGAGGCATCCTTGTGGCTTTCTCTAATATGTTCAGCCCCCTCATTATCGCCTCTCCCTGCACCAAGCTAAGCTTGGAAAGACAGGAAGAAATAGTGAAAAGAACGGGACGTATTCTTCACCAAACAGGCTTTGTGCTGGACACTGAAAAGCTATTCTATTGCCCAACGTCTTCCCTTGCTCTTTCCTCCAGCTACTTCAAACTCATTCTGTATAATTGATAAAGCTAAAAAATAGCCCTCATACACACACACACACACACACACACACACACACACACAAAACCCTCCCCTCCATATGTGTTTCATTAATGATAAAAAAGGCCTTTGACTGTGTTGAATGGGTCAAGGTGTGGAATGTCCTTTGTCCTTAAGCAATGCCTATGCATGTGATAGAAAACCACAGTCCAGAGTGAAAACGTGGTGAAACTGGCTCCAGGTTGGCAGAGAGAGACAAGGGGATATATTCTCTGTCCTTTTTTAGTCAAACTAAATGCTGGATGTATATATATGAAAGGAAGCTTGATTGGAAGAAAATGTATGTGCTATTAAAATTGGGAGTTAGACATATCTATCATCCGTGCTGTGCTAATTACACTATTCTGATGGAATGGAAATGATTTGCTAGCTTCAGTAATGAGAGACGAGGAGGATGGTGGTGGCAGGGCGGGGGGGGAATGGGACTAATATAACAAAAGGTCAAATTAGTGACAACAGGTATTAACCAGCCTTAAAAAAAATACCAGAGTCGTGGAGAGCATCTTCCTTTAATAATCAATGATCAACGTTCAAGGCTCTAGCAATCAAGAAATGCATTGCCGATTAGCATGTGGTAGGACAGCCATTAAGGCCTTGGGGGGAAAAATACATCCAGCTTCTCTGCTGCATTTATAGACACATCAAAATGAGGCAAGCAACAATCACCTTCCATGAAGTGGAAAGTTGGAATTTGAAGAAACAAGGTAGGTGGTGAATGTTGAACTATGGTGTTGTATACTCTTCTGGATGCTGTAGACAACAAATGGATCATAGATCTGATCGATCCACAGTTTTTTAATCTCCAAAGTCACTTTTTCAAGCTCCAAATGTAATCCTGAATCTAAATGGCCTAGCTAGCCCAAGCAAATAATACAGCCCTTGAAAGCCCCTGTTAACATTCAGCTTGTCACACTTCCATAAAGTGGGGATCCTTGGTGGTCTCTGAGCTTGGTTGTTTCCTTGTGGATGTTTCATGACCCCACCAGGTCACATCATCAGTGTTAGAAGGGAGTGAGCCTTGGTCTCTCTTTATATACTTTGCCCCTTCTAGCACTACGATGTTACCTAGTCGGGTAATGAAACATCTGCAAGAAAACCACCAAGCTCAGAGATCACCAAGGACCCTACGGTCCTCCTCCTCCATCTCCTCCTCCTCCTCCTCCTCCTCCTCCTCCCAGCGTATCTCACTAACACCAAGGACCCTACAGTTCAACAACCCTGAGCTACAAATATTCCCTTCTGTTGGCAAACACGGTCGTAATTGTATGCAGGTCAGGTTGATGGATTTCAAGGAGGCCTATCAAATAAAACGGCCTAGGATTGCAATGCAAATCTGGGCATATTTATGCAGAGGTTTTGTGGTGGATTTACAGGACTTGTCCATATGAATAGACAGAGAACTGTAGAAAAGAATCCATTGGGCATCGTCTGCCTTCTTTCTGAAGTAGAAGCTGTGAACAGCTTTTACCCAGCTACTACAGATGGCTGAATTCACCCAGGGTAAAATCCCAGAAGTCTTTGGGAAAAAATGTAACCCTTTTAGAAGGCTGTGTTCTGAAGTGCTTTCTAATATCCCCCAAAACAAGACATGAATAAATCCAAGGGAATGAGACAGTAATGGCAGGCGTGTCAACAACAGCTGGTTTACTTATAAAATTTAAATCAACTCTGGGCATATTGAAGGTGAAACCCAATATAGAATCCTTAGAAACGACCTGGTGAATTCAGTAACAATCCTTTGGGGATTCTTCTTCAGCTAAGTTCGCCCGATATGTGTGTTTGATCTCCTTATCTATCAGCATAAATGCTTTATTGCCTCGGAGGTCTTAGAAGATCTTACCCGATCTAAAGAGTTTATCTAAAGCAGAGGTCAAAAATGCTGGTCGCTGAATCAGATGCAGCTTAAAAGATGACATGTAGGTTCAAAAAGAGACCAAAAGCGGCAGCACGGTTACTGGTGGGACAATATTGGAAGAAGGATAGTTTGCCCACTGTAGAAGAATGGGTGTTTAAAGTTTCGAATCTTGCAGAAATGTCTAAGATTTCTGCCTATTTGAAGGATCATTCACAGGAAAGATATATTTCAGTTTGGAGGAGATGGATAGATTATATTCAAAACAAGTATGGGACTAAAAAGTTCCATTTAGCTTATGAGTAGATTTTAGTGGGATATTGTTATTGGTACGTTGTTTGTAGTTATGTTAAAAGAGAGTTAAAGCGCATTATGAATTTGGTTAATTGTATATTATGCATAATTTTTATTTAGAATATGATTATTGTAACTATAATCCTGTATTTAGCTCTGGGAAGTGGGGGGGGGGAAGTGGGGGGGTTTGGGGTGGGAGGGATTTGGGGATATATTGTAAAATTTTGTTTTTGTAAAACTCTTTAATAAAATAAAAAGAGACCAAAAGCTCTAAATATTGTCCGCAGCTTCAAATGGAGCCGTCAAATCTGCAGATGGGTGGGGAGGGGACAAGAATCCAAGGACTGGGGTGAAAGGAAGGGAGAATTTCACCAAAACGTTTGGAGACAGAATCCAAAAGGAAAAAAAAGCTCTTTCTCCATAGGGTCGGGTGAGAAGGTGTTATAGAAACACTCGTTGCACAGCATTGCCAAAATGAAAACACATACACACACACACCATTGGATGAAGAGATAATCAAGGGAATGCTGGACTGTGCTGCAACGGATAGGCTTACATGGAGAATCGAAGAAAAAGAAGACAACGAATATTTTCAGACATGGAACTTATTTTATCAATGGCTGGAAAAACAAGATAGAGCAGACGTGTCAAACACAAGGCCCGGGGGCCGGATCCGGCCCACAAAGTGGTTTCATGCGGCCCGCGAAGCCATCCTGGAAACAGGGAGGGAACGGCCCCCACTGCCTTGGCCCTGGCGCAGAGACCCTCCTCCTGCCAGAGACCCTCAGATCTGTCCCACTCCTGCCCAGGCCCCCCCATGGGCACCCTTGATGCCAACGATGTAGAGCTGGCCACGCCCACCCAGTAGGCCATATGCACTCTAGCCACGCCCACCCAGTAGGCCACGCCCACCCTGGCCACACCCACCTGGCCCCTTGAGGGCAACCGCCATGCTGATGAGGCCCTCAATGAAATTGAGTTTGACAGCCCTGAGATAGAGAAATGAGAACTTAACTTCTGTTACTAAGCAAAAAGACAACACGTTGCTCATTAAGCACTAATGAATTGTAAGAATAGAAAATTAATCAAATACTTTGAGAAGAAAAAAGAAAAGAAAAGAAATAACCAACTGGGCTCTCGCCTTACAGAAGTTGAGACGCCCGCTTTTTCAGCCACAAAGCAAAGTAGAAAAAAGACGGCCCAAACGAAAGAGATCCTTTTTACTGGTAGTCCTCGGTTTACGACTACAAGTGAGCCCGAAATTTGACGTGGCTAAGTGAGAAATGTGTTAAGTGAGCTTTGCCCCGTTTTACGAATTTGCTTGGCACATTTGTTAAGCGAATCACTGCAGTTGTTAAATTAAAGGTAAAGGTTCCCCCGCACATGCGTGCTAGTCGTTTCCGACTCTAGGGGCCGGTGCTCATCTCCGTTTCAAAGCCGAAGAGCCAGCGCTTGTCCGAGGACGTCTCCGTGGTCATGTGGCCGGCATGACTAGATGCCAAGGGCACACGGAACGCTGTTACCTTCCCACCAGAGTGGTCCCTATTTTTCCACTTTCTTTTTTACGTGCTTTCGAACTGCTAGGTTGGCAGAAGCTGGGACGAGTAACAGGCGCTCACTCTGCTACGCGGCACTCGGGATTCGACCCGCCAAACTGCCAACCTTCTGATCGACAAGCTCAGCGTCCTAACCCACTGAGCCACCGCGTCCCTCGTTGTTAAATTAGGGACACCATTTTTTAAGTGGACCCGGCTTCCTCGCTTGGCTTTGCTTGTCAGAAGGTCGCAAAAGGGGATCACGTGACCCCGGGGGACGCTGCAACCGTCACAAGTACATGCCAATTGCCAAGCGTCTGAATTTCGATCACGTGAGCCACGGAAAGGCTGCAAAGGTCGTAAGCGCGAGAAACGGTCACAAGTCCCTTTTTTGCCAGTATAACTTTGAATGGTCACTAAACGAACTGTTGCTAATTGAGGAATACCTGTATTTATTTATTTTTTTATATCCTTCTCAGAAAGATGGCGACTTAAGACTCTTGGTTGTTGTTGTTTTTTTATAAAATCTCTGTTTCAGTCGAGGTTGCAGGCCAAAACAGCACCCTGGCAGATAATAACAGAGCAAAAAAATGGCAAGCAGATTTCACACAAACACAAACAGACACACACACACACACACTTTAGCGTGGCCAGCAATTGGAAAAACAACTAAAGATGCTGAAGCTCTTTGCTGCTCTAAAGCAGCGGCTTTGTTTACTTTCTGAGCAAGTTCACCTCTCCTTACCAGCAAGTAAAGTGGGCCGCGGGGAATAAAAAGGCTTCCAAAATTCTATTTTTAACATCGGATTCATCAGCGTGCAATTTACCATCACAGCATCCCTGTCTCTTGACACTTGTTATTTCTATTTTGTGTGCATGTATCCTGATGTTTGACGTGAACGGTTTGATTCTACTTTTACTTGTATTAGATTCGGAGGGGAGGGAGGGAGGGAGGGGGGAAGAAGTGACTTTGGACTCAGCCGGAAAAGACGGAGTGATTGACACTCAGAGACAGAAAGGTGTTATTTTTATTCTTTAGATCGTATCCCGTCATATTAATGATTCATTGGATTGGTGTTCCGTATTTTTCCCCCCCTGGAAAAGTTCAAGAGAGCTCAGGGTCTTCTGCTCCTTCTCAAAAAAAAAAGAGACACTCCTCCCCACCAAAAAATCGGAGAGATTTTTGAGAGATCTTTTCACAAGCCCTTGTTTGAAATTGCAAACTAACTGAGCCAATAACTACATCAAACCTAACATTAAAATGTCCCTTCCAAATCAGCAATATGCCAGGTCTGGAGAACAAGCCTTAGGCTTACTGCAGTATTAAAGGGGCTAAGGAGCTAAGAAGGAATTTCCTGAGAGTGAAAACAATTAATCAAATGGAACAGCTTGCCTCCGAGTTGTGGTTGATCCATCACTGAAGGTCTTCAGGAAAAGATGGGACAGCCATTTGTCCCGAATGGAATAAGGTCTCCTGTCTTGGGCAGGGTTTGTGTGGACTAGAAGACCTCTAAGGTCCCTTCCAGCTCTATGATTCTATGATACGTTTCCAGGACTTCTGAAATTCATTCAGTAAATTTTATCAGCAGTTTCTGAGCCTGTCAAGAGCAGATGAGGGGCAGGATGTTTGAAAAGAACAAAATCTACCCCTGTCCTAGACACACACACACACACACACACACACACACACACACACACACACACTCAAAAAAAGATGATAAATGAATAAGGCATTAGAGACATTAATCTTGGGCAGATGTTTGAAGAACCTGGATGGGGAAAAGCTCTCCACTGGACCAATATGTTGGAACAGCTGCTCTGATATTTTTAAGATAATTATATTTGGCAACTTAATGATTTCGAAGGTGACTGTTCTGAAAATCTGGCACATACACACACAAAAAAAATGGGGAATAGTTCCAAACTATCCTTTGGAAGATGTAGTTCTTCTTTCCTTGAGACTAGCACGAGTCCTGACCCCTGATATTTTCCCACATGCTCAACAGCTGTTCCACATCTGGATCCATCCCCATCCCAAAGTCTTTTGTGAATGTGTTAGGGACAAACCAGTTTGTTTCCAGATCCAGTTCAAGGTGTTGCTTTTGAATTAAAGTCCTGCGTGACATTGGGGGGGGGGGGCTGGATGATTTGACTGTTGTTAAAATGATTATTATTTGACCATATCTTCTTGATGACGTCTTCTTGTCCCAGTAGATCCAGCAAAAAGGACCTGCTGAGGGTTGCATCAGCTAGAGAGCTGCATTTGGGGTGGGGTATGTGTGTGTGTCACATGTTGGATCTCCTCTACTGTGGCACTCACTTTGTAGAACATCCTTACCTCTGGAGTAAAGGCTGGTTACTTCACGTTTGATCTTCTGGAGGTCTCTTAAAACTTGGTTGCACCATTAGGCCTGGGTAGCCAGAGGCACCGTGGAATTATGGACTTGGTTCCCTTATTATTAACCTCTCCCCACCTAATATTTTTTCCTTGTTTAGCTTTGTCTTTTATATGGGGTTTATGGAGAGGAGGAGGAGAACTGTGGGGTCCTTGATGTTCTCTGAGCTTGGTGGTTTTCCTGCAGAGGTTTCATGACCCAACTAGGGAATATCACCACTGCTATCAGATTATCCCCGTTCCCTTCTAGCACTTCCTTCCTTCCTCCTCCTCCATTCCACAAACCCCACTCCCTTCTAGCACTCATGATGTTCCCTAGTTGGGTCATGAAATGTCTGCCAGAAAACCACCAAGTTCAGAGAGCATCAAGGACCCCACAGTCCTCCTTCTCCTTTCTTTCTTTCTTTCTTTCTTTCCTTCCTTCCTTCCTTTCTTCCTTCCTTCTTTCCTTCCTCCTCTCCCTCCTCTTCTTCCTCCTCCATTCCACAAACTCCACTCCCTTCTAGCACTCATGATGTTCCCTAGTTGGGTCATGAAATGTCTGCCAGAAAACCACCAAGTTCAAAGAGCATCAAGGACCCCACAGTCATCTTCCTTCCTTCTTTCCTTCCTTCCTTCCTTCCTTCCTCCTTCCTTCCTTCTTTCCTTCCTCCTCTCCCTCCTCTTCTTCCTCCTCCATTCCACAAACTCCACTCCCTTCTAGCACTCATGATGTTCCCTAGTTGGGTCATGAAATGTCTGCCAGAAAACCACCAAGTTCAGAGAGCATCAAGGACCCCACAGTCCTCCTTCTCCTTTCTTTCTTTCTTTCTTTCTTTCTTTCTTTCTTTCCTTCCTTCCTTCCTTCCTTTCTTCCTTCCTTCTTTCCTTCCTCCTCTCCCTCCTCTTCTTCCTCCTCCATTCCACAAACCCCACTCCCTTCTAGCACTCATGATGTTCCCTAGTTGGGTCATGAAATGTCTGCCAGAAAACCACCAAGTTCAGAGAGCATCAAGGACCCCACAGTCCTCCTCCTCCTTTCCTTCCTTCCTTCCTTCCTTCCTTCCTTCCTTCCTTCCTTCCTTCCTCCTCTCCCTCCTCTTCCTCCTCCTCCATTCCACAAACTCCACTCCCTTCTAGCACTCATGATGTTCCCTAGTTGGGTCATGAAATGTCTGCCAGAAAACCACCAAGTTCAGAGAACCCCAAGGACCCCTCATTTCAACCCTGAGCTACAAATATTCTCCTTTATTATTATGGGCTGGTTTAAATGAATAGCTATTACGGTCTATATGAGCCAGTCTCAGGGGCTCTCTAACACTTCCTATAAAAATCTGTGTACAAATCAATACTATGGATGCATTTCCCCCATATACGTAGCTTTCCTTTTATGTGAGTGCTATGCATTCAAAGACGTAATAATGGAGAAATAGCTCTCTTCATCCTTTAATTCTGAAATGCAGAGGGAGACAATTTGCCCTTACTAATAAGGTTTACACACTGCCACAGATAAGACAGAATTGTCATTTTTACTGTCTGGTCTGTTATTTTCCAAGCCGGATTTAATTCACAATAATGTTGTAATATCTGCAATTTCTTTGCCGGTTTACAAATAATACCCTTTTGACGAGACCTCAGGTTCAGATTCCTGCCCTTTGCAGCTGAGCCACAGAAGTGGAATGCCAAGCTAATTGGCAATAAAGCTAAAAGCAACTGTCCAAAAATTGCGTAGGGAGAAATATATTATCAACACAGCACCAGCCAAACTCTCAGCCAACTGTTAAGAAGTGCAAATACTTGGGGGGAGGGGGAAAGAGCTCAAGTTTGGGCACTTGATGAGGTTTTTCTCTTTATTTATTTTTTCCCTTTGACTGCTCATTTTGTTTTATTAAAGGACTGGCACATCTCTGATACAACAGAAATAATTTTCAGGCGAGGTCGCACTAAAACAAAGGACAGCTTTTAGCCAGCCGAAAGAACTCTCCTCCGTAAGAAGGTCAGCCAGCCAAAATTGGATCCAAATGGGGACTTACACAGGCTAAGCACAGAAGTTGTGGGGTTTGCATCACAGTCTCATTTTGTTTTGCGCCTTCCCTTCAGAGGCCCGACGTGCCCGGTCATCGTATTCGGTTTACAGGCTGACCAACCCAATCAGATGGGAAGTCGCGCAAAGTCATTAGGAACACCGAAAAGCGAGATAAACTTTTCCCGACTGGTTGGGAAAGGATGGACCTGGGTGAAATTAGACACAATAAACTGACCGATCCGACGCTAGGCAGCGCACCAAATGAGAATCTGGGCTGGTGCCACTCGAGAGAGAATAGAGGGCGAGGGCAATGCTTCAGAGGGACAGCCTTGATAAGCAGGCTTGGAAAGATTGAGAGAAGAGAATATTGGTAGCTCAGGGTTGAACTGTGGGGTCCTGGGTGCTCTTTGAGCTTGCTGGGTTTCTTGCAGACATTTCATGACCCAACTAGAGTACATCACCAGTGGGAGGAAGAGGAGGAGGAGGCCATCTGTGGGGTACTTGGAGGAGGAGGAGGAGAGGAGGAGAAGGAGAAGGAAGAGGATAAAGAGGTGGTCTATGGGGTCCTTGATTATTTTCTTGCAGACATTTCATGACAGACATTTCAGGCTCAAGGTTGACTCAGCCTTCCATCCTTCCGAGGTAGGTAAAATGAGGACCCAGATTGTTGGGGGCAATTAAGCTGACTTTGTAATAATGCTGCTTGGCGGGGGCCGAAAGCCCTAATAAGCAGGCATATACATAGAATGAAGGCTACTGCTAAGTTTGTAAAGCCGCCCTGAGTCTTCGGAGAAGGGCGGGATATAAATGGAATTAAAATAAATAATAAATAAAAATAAATAAAAATCCAACTAGGGTACATCACCAGTGGTAGAAGGGAGGAGGAGGAGGAGGAGGAGGGGGAGGAGGAAGAAGAGGAGGAGGAGGAGGAGGATCATGGGATCCTTGATTATTTTCTTGCAGATGTTTCTGGAGTGGGAGATGGTGGAGGAGGAGGAGGACTGTGGGATCTTGGTGCTGTCTGAACTTGGCTGCTTTCTTACAGATGTTTCATGACCCAACTAGGTAACCACATCAGTATTATAAAAAAATCAAAGTTTACCCTCATGGAAAGAAGATTTGGAAAGAATCTTTGAAAAAGGAGACACACTCCCACGTTCCTGTTATCCCCCAATGGGGCCAGGGATAAGTTATGGACATGCCTAAGTCATGATTTCTATAGCTTTGAATAAACTGAATAAAACAAGGAAAGAAAAACAACAACATTGGGATTAGGGCCATTGCAGGAACGAAAACGATTCTTCCCCGAGCGGTAGAAATTCTTCAGCTTTTTTTTTTTTTGGATCAAAGCCCACCCAGAGCTAGTAACCCGTTTTCATACTCACTCTGCCTATATATCATCAGTGAAAGATATTCTCCAGCAGTTGCATTACCCCCTGAACAGCGATACCTGGAAGCATTTTGGCTACTTCTGCCCAAATATGCCGAAACTGATGTACTCAGCAATTCCCCCCCCTCGCCCCCCAAGCTTGAGTTATTGAAGGCGGCGTCTTTTTAAGGGTCATTTTTCCTGGCTGATCTTGTCAGCAGTTCAGCCTTTGGGCAGCTTTAAAATGGATTGGGGTACGTGTGTGTGTGAGGGTGTAGAAATACCATTATTCAATTTCCCATTTAAAAGAAGTCTTACTGGAGTATATAAGACCATCCACGTTTCGAAGTGATTCACAATATTAGCCCACCATTACTCAAAAGAAACAGCCCCTTTGTAAGGGGGGGGGAGAGGAAAACCGGATTTCCAAAGGCAGGGATGAAAAGATTTATGGAGTACGGATCGTCCTCAACATACGACCCCAATTGTATTTTATGACCCTTTTTACTGTGGTTCTTAAGTGAATCACGGCAGGGGTTCACAGCACTCGTCACTCCCCTTTGACTTTCCTTGTCAAGAAGCCAGCTAGGGAAGCCACAAACAGCAATTGTGTCCATCAACGCACACACGACTGGGGCACAAATTTGCGCTTCGTGAGTGTGCATGACACAGGATCGCTTTAACGCAGATGTTTCTGCTCTTCACACTTTGGGTGGAAATGCAGCTTTGTCCCATTCCTCTGTCCGGAAACTGTCATTTTACACTGGATGGATTTGAGGCTGGCTGTCAACATTTCTTCTAAAAATAAGTCAAGAAAGCGAATTGGCTGCTGAAACGTCGGGCCCAAATTGCCCTGTGTAGTCTATGGGATAATTGCCAGGCCAGGATACTGCAACTCCTTTGCAATTGATCAGAGGTAGGCCCCCATGCCAAGAAGATTGGAAAAGTGCTTAGTGTGTTAATAATGGCATATAGGTATCCGGCAGGAGGCAACCGATTGAGCTGTTAACTCTTGGCTGGTCAACTTGGTCTCTTGTTATTCTGCCGTTGAGCTCTTTCGGTCAAGATTCAGCCCAGCCACAGATGTGATAGTTAATTTCTCAAGCAGGTGGTGAAAAACAGTAGGATAGGAGATCTGACAGTTTCCAAAATGAAAGAGAGATGGAGACAGACTGGCCAGCTCAAAAGAGCAGGCGGAGCAAGACGACACTATTGCTTGGTGGAGAGTCTCCTTTGCGTCACAACAGGGGCTGAAATTTCAGGCATCGCTCTGCTACATTCCTTCAATAAGTATTACTTATCCCTAATTTCCGAATTTTATTTTATTTTTACCAACTTGGTAAGTGGCTCCTTCTGGCCTGCAGCATAAAGCTTGATGGAAGTTTTTGAACTGCAGACTTTTTAAAATGCCAGCTGGAAAATAGCTGGAGAATAGCAGGCTAGGTGGAACGTGGTCTACAACATGTTCAGGAGAAGTTTTACCTCAGTGGTTACATCTCTCCCTTTGTAGGCAGCAGGTCCCAGGTTAAGCTCTCTGTATCTACAACTCGAAGTTTTGTTTGAACTTATTATGGACCAGAAACAGCCCAGCTTAACACCTTGAACTGTTCTAACATGCCAAAGCAACAAAAATGATTAGGGGGCTGGAGGCTAAAGCATATGAAGAATGGTTGCAGGAATTGGGTATGTCTAGTTTAATGAAAAGAAGGACATGGTAGCAGGGTTCCAGTATTTGAGGGGCTGCCACAAAGAAGAGGGGGGGACAATCTATTTTCCAAAGTGGAATAGAATAGAATAGAATAGAATAGAATAGAATAGAATAGAATAGAATAGAATAGAATAGAATAGAATAGAATAGAATAGAATGGAATGGAATGGAATGGAATGGAATGGAATGGAATGGAATGGAATGGAATGGAATGGAATGGAATGGAATGGAATGGAATGGAGTGGAGTGGAGTGGAGTGGAGTGGAGTGGAGTGGAGTGGAGTGGAATGGGATAGACTGGACTGGACTGGATTAGACTAGACTAAACTAGACTGGAATGGAATGGAATGGAATGAAATGGAATGAAATGGAATGAAATTGAATGAAATGGAATGGAATGGAATGGAATAGACGAGACGAGACGAGACTGGACTGGACTGGACTGGAATGGAATGGAATGGAATGGAGTGGAGTGGAATGGAATGGAATGGAATAGACTGGAATGGATTAGACTGGACTGGACTGGACTGGACTAGACTAGACTAGACTAGACTAGACTAGACTAGACTAGACTAGACTAGACTAGACTAGACTAGACTAGAATAGAATAGAATAGAATAGAATAGAATAGAATAGAATAGAATTTAGAGTAAGAAAAGAATAGAATAGAATAGAATAGAATAGAATAGAATAGAATAGAATAGAATAGAATAGAATAGAATAGAATAGAATAGAATAGAATAGAATAGAATTTAGAGTAAGAAAATAATAGAATAGAATAGAATAGAATAGAATAGAATAGAATAGAATAGAATAGAATAGAATAGAATAGAATAGAATAGAATAGAATAGAATAGAATAGAATAGAATAGAATAGAATAGAATAGAATAGAATAACAGAGTTGGAAGGGACATTGCAGGAGTCCCTACACCATTTCTGACAGATGGCAGTCCAGTCTCTTCTTGAAAGTAGCAGAAGGCAAGACAAGAAAAAACAGGTCGAAACTAATCAAGGAGAGATCCTACCTAGAACTAAGGAGAAATTTCCTGAAAGTGAGAACAATTAATCAGTGGAACTCCTTGCCTCCTGAAGTTTTGAGTGCTCCATCACTGGAGGTTTTTAAGAAGAGATTAATGATCATTTGTCCGAAATGGTGTGGGGTCTCCTGCTTGGACTAGAAGACCTCCAAGGTCCCTTCCAACTCTGTCATTCTCTTATTCTGCCGCTTGATGTTTGAAGAGCCAGATGCCAAGTTTAAAAGACTTTGAGAAATTCTGCACATGACTCTTATAGATACAAGTTGCTGCATTTGTTCAGATGACAATTAGCATTTTCTGGCATGCCAACCCTTGCTTGAAATGGAAATGTCTGTTGCTCTGTTCCTGGGCAACTTCATTGCTTCTCTTTCTTGGCAGCCAACTGTCCCTAATAATTGATTCTTCCAACATCTGGTGCACAGATTAACATGTGAGGGCTAATGGTCCCAAAATGGAACGGCAATTCATTTTCATTGGACTTAATAAAATAACCAACGGAGGTGAGGGACCCACGGTGTCAGGAATACTTTAAAAACCAACTTCTCTCTCCTCCTACAAAGCAGCAAAGAACCAACTGACTGCATTACGAATGATTACTCGGTCAAAAGGACTTCTTCTCCAGAAAGATAATTAAATGTATAGCTAATAGGGCCAATTTTCTAGCTTACGAACTCACGGGATGCCAGGTTCCCACTTCCACATTGATCTGTAATAAAACTCATTTCATTATGCTTGGTTTAATCCCTCAGTAGAAACCTAGTGCGACTTTTCTCTCACAACATCCATCCATTCAACTCTAGGACACATGCCCAACATTGTGGAAATGGTGCT
Source organism: Vipera ursinii (assembly GCF_947247035.1). Classification (NCBI taxonomy): domain Eukaryota; kingdom Metazoa; phylum Chordata; class Lepidosauria; order Squamata; family Viperidae; genus Vipera; species Vipera ursinii. Next base: position 9,011,350 of record NC_139527.1, read on the forward strand.
GGGTCACAAGAATTCCTCCTTTTGATGTTCCTCACCATCAGGAAGTTAGAGTAGAGTAGAGTAGAGTAGAGTAGAGTAGAGTAGAGTAGAGTAGAGTAGAGTAGAGTAGAGTAGAGTAGAGTAGAGTAGAGTAGAGAGTAAAACAGAACAGAGCAAAGCAGAACAGAACAGAACAGAACAGAGCTGGAAGGAACCTTGGAGGCCTTCTAGTCTAGTCCCCTGTTCAAGCAGGAGAATCTACACCGTCTCAGACAGGTGATTGTCTAGTCTCTTCTTAAAAATCTCCAGTGATTTCTGGTGGCAAGCTGTTCCACTGGTTGATTGTCCTCACTGTCAGGAAGTTTCTCCTTAGTTCCAGGTTGCTTCTCTCTTTGATCAATTTCCAACCATTGTTTCTTGTCCTGCCCTCTGGTGCTTTGGAGAATAATTTGACCCCCTCTTCTTTGTGGCAGCCCCTCAGATACTGGAGTACTGCTATCATGTCTCCCCAATTTCGTCTTTTCTTATTTTTTTTTAATTCCTTTTATATCCCGCCCTTCTCCGAAGACTCAGGACGGCTTACAAGCTTAGCAGTAGCCTTCATTCTATGTATATACCTGCTTATTAGGGCTTTCACACACACCCCAAGCGGCATTATTACAAAGTCAGCTTAATTGCCCCCAACAATCTGGGTCCTCATTTTACCTACCTCGGAAGGATGGAAGGCTGAGTCAACCTTGAGCCTGGTGGGACGCGAACCTGCACTAATTGCAGGCAGCTGGTGTTACTTAAGGAGGCATTAGCCCACTGCTCCACCAAGGCTCTCTGTCCTTAGAGGAACAATGTTGAGGGAATGAAAGTCTCATGAATCTTCCTGGTTGTCCAAGAAGACCCATTTGGGGAGATCTCTAATCTGCCTCTAAATCAGAAGTGCCACATGAAATGGATTAGGAGTCTAATTTGGCTTACAATCACTTTCTTCCTGAAGACCAAAAACTGGAATATATCACTGTTGTTGGTGTTGGTGTTAGTCTGGCCAGTTGGGTCTGATAGTACTGAGATTCAACCATGAACAAATTCATCCTTTCAAGATTCTGTCCCTGTAATCTTACAACTGGTTTCATTTCCTAACCAGGTAGCCTCATCCGAAGGGAATTTGGCAGAAACATAACGAGGAAAATTTGTTTAAAACAAAACTCTTACCATCGCAAGTGGAACAATTCCCACGAAGAGGGATTGGCTGACAAAGATCTCGGAGACCACCAGCTCGCTCGCGGCCTCGTCTCGAGGGTACTCAACCTGCCAGGTGATTTGTTGGGCTCCAGCCAACTCGCTGCTGTTGTCAATTTCAAAATCCATTTGAAAGATCTCATAAGAAGTTATGTTGATCCTGGGGAGGAAAAAGAAACAGAGACGTGACATTACAAACTTCAGGTGGGACCTTGTTTCTGTCTGTCTGTCTACCTATCTATCTTTCTACCTACCTACCTACCTACCTACCTACCTTATCTATCTATCTATCTATCTATCTATCTATCTATCTATCTATCTATCTATCTACCTACCTACCTACCTATCTATCTATCTATCTACCTACCTACCTATCTTATCTATCTTATGTATCTATCTACCTACCTACCTACCTACCTACCTACCTACCTATCTTATCTATCTATCTATCTATCTATCTATCTATCTATCTATCTATCTATCCACCTACCTACCTATCTTATCTATCTTATCTATCTATCTATCTATCTATCTACAGTATCTATCTATCTATCTACCTACCTATCTTATCTATCTTATCTATCTATCTACCTACCTACCTACCTACCTACCTATCTTATCTATCTACCTACCTACCTATCTTATCTATCTATCTATCTATCTATCTATCTATCTATCTATCTATCTATCTATCTATCTTATCTATCTATCTATCTACCTACCTACCTACCTACCTACCTATCTTATCTATCTATCTATCTATCTATCTATCTATCTATCTATCTATCTATCTATCTATCTATCTATCTATCCACCTACCTACCTACCTACCTATCTATCTATCTATCTATCTATCTATCTATCTATCTATCTATCTATCCACCTACCTACCTATCTATCTATCTATCTATCTATCTATCTATCTATCTATCTATCAAATTTATTTGCCACCCATCTCGTGGTTCATAAGAATGAATTTTATACAAAGATGATCAGGGGACTGGAGGGTAAAACATACAAAGAACGGTTGCTGGCATTGGACATGTCCAGTTTAATGAAGAGAAGGACTAGGGGGTGACATGATAGCAGTCTTTCAGTATCTCAGGGGCTGCCCCAAAGAAGAGGGAGTCAAGCTATTCTCCAAAGAACCTGAAGGCAGGAGAAGAAGCAACAGATGGAAACTCATCAAGGAGAGAAGCAACCTAGAACTAAGGAGTAATTTTCTGATAGTTAGAACAATTAATCAGCGTAACAATTTATCTCCAGAAGTTGTGAATGCTCCAACACTGGAAGTTTTTAAGAAGAGACTGGACAGCCATTTGTTTGAAATGATATAGGGTTTCCTGCCTGAGCAGGGGGTTGGACTAGAAGACCTCTAAGGTCCCTTCCAACTCTGTTTATTCTATTCTATTCTATTCCATTCCATTCCATTCCATTCCATTCCATTCCATTCCATTCCATTCTATTCTATTCTATTCTATTCTATTCTATTCTATTCTATTCTATTCTATTCTATTCTATTCCATTCTATATTTCTATTCTATTCTATTCTATTCTATTCTATTCTATTCTATTCTATTCTATTCTATTCTATTCTATTCTATTCTATTCTATTCTATTTCCCATTTCCATTCCATTCCATTCTATTCTATTCTATTATTTCCCATTTCCATTCTATTCTATTCTGTTCTATTCTATTCTATTCAAAGGCCCATTCATTTTTTTATTTCTATTATTTTTGGCTATGATGTGGAGAAAAGGAGAACAAAATGCAAGTTAAGGTCCTCAAAACGATCAGTTTAGAAATGCAACTAGGAGAAAAATAAGAAATATAACAGCATCTCTCTGGCATGGTTATTACAGTGACAAATTCAAGAGTCTACAATGAAGAAAATTAAAGAGGTGAGATGTTCCCCACTAGAAGATCTGAAGGGACAGATGGGGACAGATTATCCTGGAGAAGGACCATCTATGAGTTGACATAGCCTTGGTAAAACATCGTCAATCTGAAACAGTCATTATATAGAATTCCCAGATTTTGAAATGAAATATTTCATGAGTTCCCCTCCCATCCTAGACCTCACTTTAAACTGACATCTCAGTGTGCATGACGCTTTCCGATTATTATTTTCTTTTCAAGAGCGCATCCATACGTTCAGTCATGACACAGAAGAGAGTTGAAATCACAAGCAGTTCCCAACAGCGATCCAGATCAGGAGAAAAAAGCTTTCCACATTTTCAATACTCATTGGATGACTCTAGTTGAGTAAGAACAATAGAAATACAATCCTGATGATTCTAGCTTTAAAGTGCGGGATTATCTGTGCCCGTCCCTCTTTCCCTGTGCAGCCAATTTGCACACACTAAGCATTGCTGGCAAGAGAGAGAGAGAGAGAGAGAGAGAGAGAGAGAGAGAGAGAGAGAGAGAGAGAGAGAGAGAGAGAGAGAGAGAGAGAAGAGAGACTCCCTTTCTACATATATATATTTCTCTCTCTCTCTCTCTCTCTTTCTCTCTCTCTCTCTCTCTCTCTCTCTGTGTGTGTGTGTGTGTGTGTGTGTGTGTGTGTCTTGCCAGCAATGCTTAGTGTGAGAGAAGGAGGGACAGAGAGGGACAAAGGGAAAGAAAGAGAAAGAGAGAGAGTCCCTCTCTATATATATATATTTCTCTCTCTCTCTCTCTCTCTCTCTCTCTCTCTCTCTCTCTCTCTCTCTCTCTCCTTCTCTCTCTCTCTCTCTCTCCCCCAGGAAGGAGAATAAAGCTGTTTTCACCTATCAGAGCAATTCTATGCTAATTAGATATTGTGTTAGAGAATGACTACCTTATCCTTCTTCGGTCTTAAACCAGAGACGTGGTTCACAGATTGAGCTGGCCTAGGAAGAGAGACCTTTGCTGCTGAAGAACAGGTGGGGATAGTTCTTCCATCACAGGCTCTTATTTCCATCCATCCATTTTGCAGACAGATCATTTAGTCACAGTACTCAGGAACTGGGACACAACATCCCCCCAACCACAACACACGTGGGCAAAGAGTGAAATCATTTTGTGATCTCTCTTCCACATAATTTCCCAGGTTGTGGCTATGAAAAACACGTGCTAAAAACTTCTCAAAGTTCCTTCCTTCCTTCCTTCCTTCCTTCCTTCCTTCCTTCCTTCCTTCCTTCCTTCCTTCCTTCCCTCCTTCCTTCCTTCCTCATGCTCTATTCTTTCCTTCCTTTTTCCTCTCCGTCCCTCCCCCTTCCTTCCTTCCTTTTGCTTCCATCCATCTGCTCTATTCCTTTCTTCCTTCTTCCTCTCCCTCCCCCTCTCTCCTCCCTTCCTTCTTCTGCCCTATTCCTTCCTACCTTCTTCTCCCTCTCTTCTCCTTCCTTCCTTCCTTCCTTTCTTCCTTTCTCCCTCCCTCCCTCCCTCCCCTCCTCCCTCCCTTTCTTTCCATCTGCAGCTTCTTTTGTTTTTAATGGCTCTTTACCTCTAACCATCACCCGTCGACTCAGGTCCTTCCTAGAGTATTAAGAATGATGGCTTCTTCCATCTCTGGCTTGGTAGATAATTAACTGTCAATTCAAGTCATGCCTATTACCAGCTTGCCTAGGAGCTCAGCAAACCCCATGAATTCAAGAGTGACCCAGAGAAGAAAAATCGGGGGAAAATTAAATTGCCTTCCCTTTGCTGTTTAAGGAAGGTGAAGAATGGCACACGCGAAAACCCTGTTATGCCAGCAGAGATGTTATTGCAATCCGCAAAAAAGCTGAAAATGTGTGTTCAGAGCCATCCTGGTGTCTGTCAGAGGAACAAAGGATGAGAATGATCTTCTTTGATTGACCAGATCCTGTTCTTTCTCTCACAACTGCCCCTACGTCAACTAAACTGCCAACTGAAGCATCTGCTGTAAGATGAGGACAGCCCAGCAGCTGAAAACATGGATGAGACCTCAAGGAAAGGCCCGCCAATCCAGTCTTACAGGACCTTCCCAACTCCTTGAACTTCAGGACAGCTGGGTGAGACATAGATGAATTGCGGCGATTCAATTCAGAGGCAATTTGATCACATCTCCGAATCAAATGAACTTCCGGGCATCAAAATCAGCAGGCTGATTGGATGCATAGAATCAATTCAATTTTCCACATTTGAGAGTCAGATCGTATTGAATCGAGATTCAAATCGCATCAGGTCCAATTCACACCCTTTTGCGAACAGACAACGTCTTTAGGAGGAAGGTGGCTGAAACAACCAGAGGCTGACAACAGCTTGATTCTGTGGCGTAATAGGGGCACATCCCAGTTAGCTGGAGCTCTCCGTGGTCCTGTTTCTTTCACTTTCACTTTCTCTATTGCCTTCTTCCCAGGGAACCCTACTTCGACCCCATATACAATGTTTGATTTCTCCTGGGCGAACAGCACAATGTCAGCTCTGCAACGAGCCTGAATGAAGCCATTTGGCTCATTTTTGGTTGCCACCAGAATGGGAGGGGTGGTGGTGGAATTTTTCTGCTAGCTTAAACAATTCTCTGTCCCGTGGGAACCAAGGTCCTTTCTGCTTGTTAGACTTGGGGGGGGGGCAGATCCTTCTGTTAGAAAGCCAGCCAAACTATTCTGTTGGGAAACATAGTTGATTGCATAATACTAGGGTGGGAAGTTTAACTTTGTATACTGTAATTTTGGGGAGGGAACTTTAGTCTTGGTTTCACTTTTGATGTTGCCAATACTTTGTAGCCAATAAATGTGTTCTTAAAGGAAACCTCAAGCCTTGGAATTCTGTTTTAGTTGGCCTCATTTATCGGAACCATGACACACAACTTCTAAAGAACTGTCAGCTTCAAGCTACACCTTCTAGCTCAGACATGTCAAACACAAGGCCCAGGGGCCGGATCCAGCCCGCGAAGTGGTTTCATGTGGCCCACAAAGCCATCCTGGAAACAGTGAGGGAACGGCCCCCACTGCCTTGGCCCTGGCCCAGAGACCCTCCTTCTGCCAGAGACCCTCAGATCTGTCCCACTCCTGCCCAGGCCCCCATAGGCACCCTTGATGCGAACGATGTAGAGCTGGCCACGCCCACCCAGTAGGCCATATGCACTCTAGCCACACCCAATCAGTAGGCCACGCCCACCCTGGCCATACCCACCCGGCCCCCTGAGGGCAACCACAATGCTGATGCAGCCCTCAATGAAATTGAGTTTGACACTCCTGTTCTAGCTAGTAAAGAATTCTTGCAGAATAACAGCAGAGAATAACAGAATAAAAGAGTTGGAAGGGACCTTGGAGGTCTTCTAGACCAACTCCCTACTCAAGCAGGAGGCCCTATACCATTTCAGACAATGGTTGTCCAGTCTCTTCTTTAAAATCTCCATTATTGGAGCACCCACAACTTTCTGGTGGCAAGTTGTCCCACTGACTAATTGTTCTCACTATCAGGAAATTTCTAATCAATTTATCAATTTTCTTGATTAGTTTCCATCTGTTGCTTCTTATTCCGACTTCAGGTGCTTTGGAGAATAGGTTAGACCCCCTCTTCTCTGTGACAGCCCCTCAAACATTGGAAGACGCTATCATGCCCCCCCTTTTGCATTTATTATAGAGATCTTGCTTTGTGAAGATAGTTCAATTGTAAAACACTTTGTGAGCTTTCTCTGAGCTAGAGTAAATATTAAATGTGGGCTCCCAGTAGCTCCACCCACCAAAACAGGAAAAAAAACCCCAATCTGAGTGTTGAATCAAAAGCACACTCCATCTACTCAAAAAGACGTACAAAGCATTTTTGCTACTCAGGGTGCTCTTCTGCACCCTCCCTCTTCTGCAAACTTAGCAGAATTCAAGTGTCCTTTTGAAAAAAAGAAGACAAAACTTTTGGCGGGGATAAAGAACAGAAATCTCCACGTGCGCCCGGGCCCATTATTTCTTCCAAGCGATAGGATAAGGCCTTATAATTTCAGGCAGCTGGCATGCTTGCTAATAAGTCCATTTCTATGGAAATGAGTTCGTAACTATTAATTTCGCCTGCTCCTGATCTATTCTTGATGTGCTTTTCAAATTTAGAAAAGCGATTCAGGATTCTCTCAATTTGGTAATTACTGACTCCTTTTGATAAATCCTACCCAGTGTTTCAGACATGAGACATTCATTAGACACATTTCTTTTGGCGTAGGGGGTGTGGGGGTGGGTGGGGGGAATGGAATAATAAAAAGCACCACGTAGCCTTGCAGACTTAAGTGAGCAGCTCCCCAAACAAAGCCCAGCCATAAAAATCTGACGTTTGGTTGTAACTTTTCGCACGCCCCCCCCACTCCAAAAATTTCTGCAGAGTTGTTAGATTTTTGACAAAACTTGGAGTCATCAAGGCAAACAGTTGCAAAGGCATTAGGAGGGAGCTGGAGGAACAACACGCATCAATGGGTGCTCCAAAAAGGGGCGTTAACCCAAGAAAGATGGCATTGGCCTCTTGAACACTTATGAATCTGTCTTTTGAGGAGCCTGTTTGTGTCTTTCTCGGTGTCGCAACAGCAGCCAGAAGAGAAAATTGCATTCAGCAAGAAACAGAGAGGTTCAAGCAATGTGGCGTTCAAAGCTGGCCATCACACTGTTTCTTTCTGGACAGCCTTCTAGCAGGCTGGCGACTTTTTGCGGACTGGCAGGTATCCAAAGCATTCTTAGCTATGTTGGGAAAGAATGCCACATTTGGGAACAGGAATAGCTCACGGCGGGCCTCTTTGCAAGCTAAGTATGAAAAAGCAGGGCAGTAAGGCTTCGGATCTGATTCCAGAAAGGCAGTTTTAAAAGGGCAGCAAGGCAATCCTAGGAAAAGACACGGATGCTTTAAAGAGTTGGAGATTGGGGTTCTATTTCTGCCTTGCTAGAATTAAATGCAAAGCATTGCACAGTCAATTGGAGCCCTCTTTCCTTCCTTCCTTCCTTCCTTCCTTCCTTCATTCATTCTTCCTTCCCTCCCTCCCTTCCATTCATCTTTCTCTCTCCTTTCTTCCTTCCTTCCACCCCTCCCTCCTGTTCTGTACCAGCCTGCTACCGGCCCTGCAGAAAAGGCAGGGACAACCCCTTTTACAAGAAGGCAAGAGGCTGGAATTAAGCCTGCCAAATTTATTAATACAAAAACAAAGGGAACAAGACACGAACCAAGAAACAGGAGCTTTTCAAGCGGTCGCCTTCAGCAAACCAGCCCTCCCACGCATCCCCCTTTTATACAGTTCAGGGCGTGGCTTCTCTCTGCCTCCTTCCGAGGTGCCCCATTGCCTTCCTCTGTTTACTCCTGATTGACTGCCTCCTGCGTCGGGCGTCCTTGAACAGGGCCAGCTATGGGTCATCTTCATCCACGCTGTCAGGCTCACACAGCTGGGTCTCCGTCGTGACCAGGTGGGAGGGGCCTGGCTGAGGGCTCTCATCAGCAAGCTCTTCAACACCCCCCCTCCTCCTCCTCTGAGTCGTCCGACCCAACTGCCGAACCCACAGGCTGACCCTGAATCACAACACCTCCCTCTCTTCCATTCATCTTTCCCTTCCTTCCTTCCTTCCTTCCTTCCTTCCTTCCTTCCTTCCTTCCTTCCTTCCTTCCTTCGTAACCACTCATGTCACCAAAGTTTTCTCTGTGGAAGAATTCCAGGCTGCAGACCTCTGAAGAACTACAGATTAAACTGCATTTTTCAAAACTTGAACAGAAGACCCAGTTCTTCACTTATCCAGCCTCTATTTTACTGCCAGAAGGAAAGGGAAATATTAAAGGAAATAAATATTTTTCCCCTCAAAGTACTACTGCACAACGTTGGTTAATAAATTACTTTTGATACTGGAATACTACCACCCTTCTGGTATGATTAATAAAGGAATAGGATCTTATGAGTGGCAGGATCTGCTTCACAGGCATCTGTCATTAATAACCAAAAGAAAGAATGAAAAAAATAAATGATGGAGAAAGACATCCATTACAAATCTACAATTGGCTCACAGCAACAATGACAAGGGGAAAAAACCAACATAGAACAGCTGTATATTCAAAAGGCTGAAGGTTGCATAGGTTTTCAAACAAAGGTAAATTGAATAAATTTACAGCAAGGTAGTGAGGGTATTAGGTTTTATTGGAGCAAAAACAGAAAATTCTCACTGGATTCTGCCTGGGCCCTCTGCAAATGTTTTGAGAGCAAAACAAGGAGATAATTTCTCCCTCCTTTTGAAATTCACGGGGAAATCTGCAAACCCCAGTTTGGACAAAACTCGCCAGGCTTCAGATGGTTCTTTCACCCATCTTTGATTCTGGGGGACAAATCTTTTTTTTTTTCTACCTTTCTCTCCGCAACAGCCTCACAAGGATGATATTCTGCAGCAATCTGGCAATATTCCAAATTTGGACATGGGGAGGAGAGGCATAGGAAGGATTATTGATTTAATCTTATGTTGATTTTTATATCTTGCGTGTTGTTAGTGTTTTTTGCCCTGTACACCGCCCCGAGTCCTTGGAGAGGGGCGGTATATAAATCTAATAAAATAAAATAAATAAAATAAAATCTCATATCAAGATTGATTTGCGCTTTCACTTATACTCCGCTTCATTCAGAGCTCGACAAAGAAAAGGGAGAAGGTGGGATGGAATGCCGGGGGGAGGGGGACGGAGGGGGGGCAATTGCATCTGAGCATCGTTCGGTCCCCGTGAGGGATGGAATGGAATTGGTCCAATGTTTGAAGGTGAATGTAAAAGAATATATCCTGCTCATATTCCAGCGGCAACTTGGTGATAACCCCAGCAGATATAGAATAGAATAGAGCTGGAAGGGACCTTGGAGGTCTTCTAGTCCAGCCCCCCTTGCTCAAGCAGGAGATAGTTCAGGGAGAGGTTACCATCTGAAATGCAGGCCTTCACCACTGGAGACCTAACCGTATCCCTAGATGGCAGCAATTTCCAATACATGGACGTATGTTATGGGGGGGGGAGTGATTTTTAGGTTGGGTCCCAACTTTGCTAGCAAGGAGAGGAGAAGGGAAGAGAAGGGAAGGGAAGGGAAGGGAAGGGAAGGGAAGGGAAGGGAAGGGAAGGGAAGGGAAGGGAAGGGAGGGAGGAAGGAAGGAAGGAAGGAAGGAAGGAAGGAAAGAAAGAAAGAAAGAAAGAAAGAAAGAAAGAAAGAAAGAAAGAAAGAAAGAAAGAAAGAAAGAAAGAAAGAAAGAAATTCACAACTGTTGGAGCAGAGAGAATTGTTCTGATCAGGGGATGCTTTGAGAATTTTGCCAAAGGACACATTCACTGCCTGCCATCTGATCCTAGCAAAAGCCTGAACCTATTGATGGAAAGGGGGCATTTCATGGGAACCTATTCTGTGTGTCTGTGCCTGTGTTTGTGTGTGTGTGTCTGTGTGCATGTGTGTGTGTTTCTAAGAACTTCGGTCAAGCCTCAAGTAGACCCTTGCCCAGGTGGGCTGGGGAACCCACTCCAACCATCCAATTAGACAAGAAGCAAAGCCTGGGGGCTCAGCAAGCCGCCAAGGACCCAATCAGCATCTTCCTATTTACAGCGTGGTGCCTTTTGTTCTCTAAACTTTGACAAGCCCACTGAACAGGGAGGCCTGCAGGGGCTGATCTTGATATTCCTGACCCCCCTCCCACCCTGGATATCCTGAGGCTAAATGTGGAAAAAAAACGATGCAAACACCTGGAAAGGAAGGAGAGATTTTTCCAGCCCTTCTTATCACCAACTCTGTCTAAGGTTAACACAGCGAAACAGGTCTTAGGCCAACCTAGGGAGAACAGGGCATGCCAATTTTACTTCAATTTATTTATTTATTTTAATTTATTGATGCTTAGATGCCAACTCCAGTTGAAAATGAAACCTCGAGGGGCTGGCGGGGAGGCCTTATTCAGCACATGGGGATAGCTACAAGTATACCCGCCTCCGTCCTGCCTTGTGGAAATCCATCGCGGAGGGGAAGCCTGCATAGCCGAGAGAAATTATATTCATTTCATTTAGGAGCGCTTTCTGCTTCTTCAGACGACGTTTCCATTCATCCTACTGACCCCGGAGATGTATTTCGGCGGATCGGTGAAATTACAGAAGCCGCTTACGGTAAATGGAAGCGCAGGGCAAAAATGTTTGCCTTTGTTTAGAAGACGCTAACCTTGCAAATTGCCTTGAATACGAGAAAGTGATGAAATTCGGGTCACAAATATTCCACGGGAGCCTTAAAGCTTGTTGCCAAACAAAGCTCTCTGGGGGACCTGGCTTCTTTGCACAGCAGAGATGCGTGTTGCGGTGTTCGCTGTGGTTTCTGCTCCCCACCCACCCACCCACCCCGCCCCAGGGGGTCAGTTGTTCTGTCGAGAGAATTGTGGGGCTGGGTGTCTTCTTGAATGGAGGTGTTGTTGTGCCAATTATAGGCAAGGCAGGAAAAGACTGAAGGATCCTCACTCAGACGCAGGAGAAGGGAAGGAAGAGGGAAAAACCCCAGCATTTTGTTCACATTGCAATTGATCGAGAACATGCAAGACACAGCCAAGGGCTGCTTGCAAACGCTCTGCAACAGCAATAGCAACAACCCTTAGACTCCTCAACCGCTTCACAGCGCTGTACGGCCCTCTCTAAGCATTTTACAGAGACAGCCTGTTGCCCCCAACCATCTGGGTCCTCATTTTACCAACCTCAGAAAGATAAAAGGCTGAGTCAACCTTGAGCCGGTCAGGATCGAACGGCTGGCAGTGGGCAGAGTTGGCCTGCAATACAGCATTCTAACCACTGTGCACTATGGAAGGAAGGAAGGAAGGAAGGAAGGAAGGAAGGAAGGAAGGAAGGAAGGAAGGAAGGAATTAAGGAAGGAAGGAAGGAAGGAAGGAAGGAAGGAAGGAAGGAAGGAGCACTAGTGCTAGCACTTAAGATTTATATACCGCTTCGCAGTGCTTTTTGAGGGACGCGGTGGCTCAGTGGGTTAGGACGCTGAGCTTCTCGATCAGAAGGTCGGCAGTTTGGCGGGTCAAATCCCGACTGCCGCGTAACAGAGTGAGCGCCTGTTACTCGTCCCAGCTTCTGCCAACCTAGCAGTTCGAAAGCAAGTAAAAAGGCAAGTAGAAAAATAGGGACCACTCCGGTGGGAAGGTAACAGCGTTCCGTGCACCTTTGGCATGTAGTCATGCCGGCCACAGGACCACGGAGACGTCCTCGGACAAGCGCTGGCTCTTCGGCTTTGAAACGGAGATGAGCACCGGCCCCTAGAGTCGGAAATGACTAGCACGCATGTGCGGGGGAACCTTTACCTTTACCTCACAGTGCTTTACAGCCCTCTCTAAGCAATTTACAGCGTCAGCCTGTTGCCCCCAACAATCTGGGTCCTCATTTTACTGACCTCGGAAGGATGGAAGGCTGAGTTGAGCTTGAGCCGGTGAGAACTGAAGTGCCGAACTGCTGGCAGCTGACAGTCAGCAGAAGTAGCCTGCAGTACTGCATTCTAACTCCTGCGCCACCACAGCTCATTGGTCTGGAAGCTGCTGATGGTCTCTTCAGTCTTTGAGAACAGGCTGGCTTTGGATGGCATAAATGGGCAGGCCAAAATTAATGCAACTTACCTCCTTAGCTATGTAAATCTTGCACCCCACCCCCATTCCTCAAACCCTCCAAAAAAAAAAAACCCTCTGCCAAATTTGGCTCTGCTCTTTCTTCCTCCTGGCCTCCCCTGGCCCTCTAGGAAGTTTGCAAGCCCAAAACAATCCAGTCTCACTCTCCCCTCAATAAGAATAAGGGTGAGCAACGGAAGGCTTCTAGTCCACATGAAAATCCGAGTCCCTTCTTGCCCGAGCTACCGATCCCTGGAACAATATTTGGAGCAGGAAACCAATGGAAAACCTGGAAACGCGTTCCCCTCTTGTGGATCTACTTCTGAAGTCAGAGAGCTGGCTGCCGCCTGCACCATCCTACCCACATGGTATTATCACCTTGGCCATGACCTATGATTTCAAAGCCGTGACAAGTGAGGAGAACAGGATGGGGAGGGAACAGGAACATGGCAAACCCAGGCAGGAGTTTGTAAAGGTAGAGCAGTTTAAGTAGGGGGAATGGCACAGTTGCAAGCTAATTATGGCAGGCGCCCATTTTGTCGTCCACAAGTTGGAGATGCTTGCTTCTCTCCGTGTTTCTTCAGGACAAGAAAAATGGAGAGAGGCAGGCATCTCCAACTTGTGGACGACAAAACGGGCGCCTGCCATAACTAGCTAACATTCTGGATCTTGGTAGAATGCACCTTCCTCTCTGTTCAAGTTCTGAGAGTTTACCTTTGCTTCCCCCCTCCCCAGCATTATGGGTTTTCCCAGCAGGCTGTGGACTTCTGCTGCTGATCTGCCTTCCATTGTTCGACAGACCCATGTTGGACCGAGCTCAGCCACCCACAAAGTCATTAGCCCGGTCAACATCATTACCCCTCATTTCTGATTGGAATTCTTCTAGTACCAGGATTATTATTATTATTATTATTATTATTATTATTATTATTATTATTATTATTATTATTATTATTATTATTATTATTACCGCCCTGAGTCCTTCAGGAGAAGGGCGGTATATAAATCAAATAAATATACAAAATAAATATTATTATTTATTAAATCATGTTTAATGATGTTTTTCCTTTCCTTTCCTTTTCTCTCTCTCTCTCTCTTTTTTTAAAAAAAGGCATCCAAACTTCCCTTCTCCCCAGCAGCATGATAATACAATAGTTAAATGTCGCCTGATTGCAGTAATTGCATCCAACTCCGTGTTGGAAAAGTCTTGTATTGTATTTCTAATATGTCCTGATAACTGCATTCACAACATGATTAACGGCCTGCAGACAAGAATGGCTATTATGTTTAACAGAGTGATTAACGAGCGACGGCACGGCGGAGGCAAACTCTACACTGGTGTAAATTGCCTCTTTTTAAAATTACAAGCACCCCCCCCTTTCCTTCCCCCCCCCTTCCACTTGAATGCACGGTTTGGTTCAAGGAAGGTGGGGACTGAAAGACAAAAAACCAGGCCAACGTTTATCAGGGCTCAGCAGGATGAGAAATGCTGTGTTATTTCTTTTAATTGCCTCCTCGCAATTAAGCCGACACATTCCCCCCACACACACCTAATTATCACAGAACTGGTACAAGCAATGGTTTTATGGCATGCTAAGGAGGAGGGACGCTGCACAGAAGTTTTCTCCAAATTTTGGAGGAATTTTCCAAATCAATGTTATCGTAGGTGTTAGCATTAGAAGTCTAACTCACCCTACAATTCTGCAAGGAAGTAAATTCTCCTCTTCCTCCTCCTCCTCCTCCTCCTCATCTTCTTCTTCCTCCTTCTCTTCTCCTCTCCCTACTCCTCCTCTTCCTCCTCCTCTTCCTCCATCTCCACCTCCTCTCCTCCTCTTCCTCCTCCTCTTCCTCCATCTCCACCTCCTCTTCCTCCTCTTCCTCCTCCTCTTCCTCCATCTCCACCTCCTCTTCCTCCTCTTCCTCCATCTCCACCTCCTCTCCTCCTCTTCCTCCTCCTCTTCCTCCATCTCCACCTCCTCTCCTCCTCTTCCTCCATCTCCACCTCCTCTCCTCCTCTTCCTCCTCCTCTTCCTCCATCTCCACCTCCTCTTCCTCCTCTTCCTCCATCTCCACCTCCTCTCCTCCTCTTCCTCCTCCTCTTCCTCCATCTCCACCTCCTCTTCCTCCTCCTCTTCCTCCATCTCCACCTCCTCTCCTCCTCTTCCTCCTCCTCTTCCTCCATCTCCACCTCCTCTCCTCCTCTTCCTCCTCCTCTTCCTCCATCTCCACCTCCTCTCCTCCTCTTCCTCCTCCTCTTCCTCCATCTCCACCTCCTCTTCCTCCTCCTCCTTCTCCTCCTCCTCTTCCTCCTCCTCCTCCTTCTTCCTCCTTCCTCCAATTTTTGGGGCTACCCATGTCAAAGATAGGACTCTAGGTGGCCAAAGAAATCCATCAACTTCATACTTAAAAAGGATTTGGATTCAGAGCTCCCTGGACATTAGAGCCGCAAAAACCAGAGGAAACAGCTTCATGCATCATGCCAAGCCATGATTGGGTTCAACTGTGGCTAAGGGCCAGTACACGGTTCCCTTCACCTGGAGGTAGCAGGAGCTGAATCGTGAGATCTTTAGCCAGTCACATTTCAGAAGGCCCTGAAGACGTAGTTCTGCCAGCAGCCTTGGGGAACCCAGAGCAGGATGGAGCCCACTAAAGGGCTGGTACGACTGTGTGTTGTTGCCGGGGTGGGGGTGGGAGGTATTATTTTATTTTATTTTATTTCTTTTATGTTGTGTTTTTATTTCCTCTAAGCCACTTTGAGTCGCCGTGATCAGCCATTTTCCAAATAAATAATAAAAATCTAGGGATCCATCACTGCTCTATGCCCCTTTAGAGAGACGTACCAGTCCGCTGATTTTGGAAGCAAGTTGATAGTTCTTCTCTCTGGCACCTTCACAATATGTTGTCTTCTTGAAGGGGGCTTATAATGTCTTCTCCTTCCCATCCTATGAGCAAAAACCAGCTGGACCTGTGGTTAAATCTTATTTTAGCCCTGATTATGTCTGCACCACAGCAGAGCTTAGATAGGTAGTTTGGCGGATATGCCTCACGCTGCTCTGTCTTCTAATACTAAAAAATAAAATAAAATCTAAAGCATCCAGGAGGAACACCCTAATTCTGAAGACTTTAAATTTACAGGGAAACGAAGAAGAGTTTGAATTTACAAAAAAAACACACCCCTCCCTCTTACATGGTTGGTAAAACATTCAAATTTTCTCTGATTTGCACATTCCTACAGACAGATTTTTCTTGTGTGGAATGCAAGTCAATTTTTTTAAAAAAACTAATTAATATGCTGCTTCATTTACACGCGATCAAAATGAGGGGTGGGAATGGTGACTCACAATGGATGATTATGAGCATTCTCAGTTTGCAGGTTGCTTGCCTTGTGTTCAGATGATGTTTCTTAAGACAATTATGTGATACGAAGACTAATTACAGGAATAATATTCCCCATTCACAGTGGAGAGAAAGGGAAAGAAGAGAGAATTAGGAGATGCCTAAAGATGGCCAGGAATCCGTAAAATATAAGGAAGATCTCGTCTTTCATCCACGGAGATTTCCAGAGATGTTTGTATATTTTCTGACATTTCTTTTTTTTATATACGGATGTTTATTGTTTTTCCCAAGGTTAAAATGCAAGATCAAGAAAAAGAAAGAAAGAAAATTACAACACCAAACAGAAAAAAAATAGTGTATAAAATAAAATATCAAACATAGACACAAAACACACACACACACACACACACCCCAGTTGAACAGTTATTCAGCAATAACTGAATTGTCCCTCTGCATTGCAAAACAGGTCCATGATCTATAAATTTTTACATCTATATTTGAAAAATTCTATACGGCATTAAAACAAAAATCAAAATTATAGAAATCTATTAACCATCACACAGTTTGACCTTCCATCTATCTATTAAAAAAAACAATTAACAGATTGTCCCAACAGCAAAGCTGAACCTCAATTCTCTAACATTTCAAAAGTGAGGCCTTCTCTTGTGCTTGCTCTGCCTTCTAATGACAAATTCCATCCCAACAAAAAAAAATGAAATAGAAATTCTCTTTTTAATTTTTGTATTTTGTATTTTTATATATGCCCTGTTCACCGCCCTGAGTCCTTCGGGAGAAGGGCGGTATACAAATATAATAAACTTAAACTTAAACTTAAATAAGGCAAACCCAAGTTGAAACCAACCCCCACCAAAAAGGTACATCAACTTAACTTGCAAGGTTTGTGGAACTGTCCAAGGTACTGAATGGTGATGACTTCCTGTGCCAAGACTCTAAACCAGGGGTCCCTAATCGACAATCCACAGCAACTGGGCTGTGCAAAGAGGCCAAGTCCCATCCATGGGATGCAGGCAGCATGCAAAACCATGCTCCCTCCAGTCCACAGAAAAACTTTTCTCCATGGAAACGGTCCCTGGTGCTCAAAAGGTTGGGGGCCGCGATGCTAAACCCCAAAAGATCATAATTGCATTCAGGTTAGCAGGGAAAGCCTGCACTGATGCATTGCACAAAGTAATTTTAAATAAAAAGGTAAAGATAAAGGTTCCCCCACACATGTGTGCTAGTCGTTTCTGACTCTAGGGGCCGGTGCTCATCTCCGTTTCAAAGCCGAAGAGCCAGCGCTTGTCCGAGGACGTCTCCGTGGTCCTGTGGCCGGCATGACTAGATGCCAAAGGCGCACGGAACGCTGTTACCTTCCTACCGGAGTGCTCCCTATTTTTCTACTTGCATTTTTACGTGCTTTCGAACTGCTAGGTTGGCAGAAGCTGGGACGAGTAACAAGCGCTCACTCTGTTACGCGGCACTCGGGATTCGACCTGCCAAACTGCCTATCATTTGATTGACAAGCTCAGCTTCCTAACCCACTGAGCCACCGCATCCCATTTTAAATATCAAAGTATTATACAACTTTCTCAAAATGGGACTATATCTTCACTGAAAAATCACACTTAAATATGTGCAATTTTGTGTTATACATTTCGTGTATGGATCATGGAGCAGGGAAATATTTTATTATGGATATTTTGGAATCATGGAAGCCATCATAAAAAAATACAATATCAATGGAAGAAGCCACAAAAGACCACAAAATATCCCTTTCAATGAATCTCTGCTATTTCAACAAAATAGTCATGAATACACTTCCGAGAGAGGAATCCCATTTTTTTCAGATGCCTACAACTTTCACCAATTCTCCCTGCAAGCAGAAAACATATTGTGGGGTCCTTGGTGTGCTCTGAGTTTGGTTGTTTTCTTGCAGATGTTTCATTACCCGTCCAGGTAAAATCATCAGTGCTTAACATTGGGTATGTGTAGTTTAACGAAGAGAAGGGCGAGGGGTGACATGATAGCAGTGTTCCAAAATCTCAGGGGCTGCCACAAAGAAGAGGGAGTCAAGCTATTCTCCAAAGCACCTGAAACCAGGACAAGAAGCAATGGATGGAAACTAGTCAAGGAGAGAAGCAACCTAGAACTAAGGAGAAACTTCCTGACAGTTAGAACAATTAACCAGTGGAACAACCTGCCTCCAGAAGCAGAGGCATTATTATTATTATTATTATTATTATTATTATTATTATTATTATTATTATTATTATTATTATTATGACTTTTCAAGCCCACCCTATCTATGTTTGCTGGTAAAATGCATGGGAAAATCCCATGCGGGGTGGGGGGGTAGGAAACCCACTTAAGGTTAGGGTTAGGCCGCCATGAATTTGGAGAGCAAAATGACCATTGCCAACCGATTCAGAGTAGATTGATGTTCTTAGGAGGACGCTGACTTTTCGAGCCCGCGCTATCTATGTTTCCTGGTAAAATACATGGTAAAATCCCTTTGGAGGAAAATTCCACTAAGGGTTAGGGTTAGGTCACCATGATCTGATACAGGAAAATGGACATCGCCAACAAACTCGGAGTGCTGGGGTCTGGTTAGGAGGGCACTTACCTTTCGAGCCCGCGCTATCTATGTTTCCTGGTAAAATACATGGGAAAATCCCATTGGAGGAAAATTCCACTTAAGGCTAGGGTAGGTCTCCATTAACCCACCGAGCTAAATGGACATTGCCAACAGATTCGTAGCACGTTGTGAAAAACAGTCACTTTTATTCAGTCCTGTTGTAACTCTGAACGGCCGCTAAACGATTGGCTGTAAGTAATAATAAAATTAATTATAAAAGATTATTAAAAAGATCTATCTTAGGTCTTCCATTTTTCTCCATCCTGAATCAAGAAAAAGATAAGCCTCACCAGACCAGCGTTAATTGCAAAGAGAGCAGACACCCATAAACAAATTGCGTAATAGGTAAAGAACATTAGTTCCTTAATACACCCTTCAAATTTAAACTAACTTTTTAGGGGCGCGTTTGCAAGGAACATTTCCAAGACAGCAACCAACATACAAACTCGCAGCATACCCATTTGCATGCAAATGTTTATTAGCCATAACAGTTAAGCCAAATTTTAACAGGAATCAAGTTTTTTTTTTTTTTTTTTTAAAGGCAGGCCAGGCTTTTTCTACCCAGTCACGGTAGAGAAACTCCACTCTTGGTGGAAGATTTCAAAAGTTGTGTCCATAAGGTGAGATATCATGGCTGGATTGCTTCTGCTACATTGCCCCATATCTCTTATTTGCAATGTTATTTTTACACAATTGACTTCGGGTTTCCTGGACCTTCCTGTGCAGTCATGCATGGCTAGAGTTAGAGATAGCCTGAATGTTACCGGCAACAGATTTTTTTTTCAGTCTTGTATCTGGGAGGGAGAAAAAAAAATACTTTTGACGTTTTCAGGCCATGAACTAAATGTTGCTTCGGAAGATACGTATGTCAGGAGCTGTACTCCAGAAAGTGGGGCAGTGAAAAAATATAGACAGGGCCATCTCAGGCAAATTCAAAATCCAGAAGAATACTTTAAAAAAATAAGTGGAATTCAAAGCATTGCCCCTTAAGAGAGCCCCTTTGCCTAAAAATCCTAAAATGCTCCATTTTTTTTTAAAAAAAGCATCCATCTGGGGCTTCTGGGGAAAGAAAAGAGGCTTAACAATCTACTGCAGACATGTCAAACACAAGGCCCGGGGGCCGGATCCGGCCCGTGAAGTGGTTTCATGCGGCCCGCGAAGCCATCCTGGAAACAGTGAGGAAACGGCCCCCACTGCCTTGGCCCTGGCCCAGAGACCCTCCTCCTGCCAGAGACCCTCAGATCTGTCCCACTCCTGCCCAGGCCCCCATAGGCACCCTTGATGCCAACGATGTAGAGCTGGCCACGCCCACCCAGTAAGCCATACGCACTCTAGCCACGCCCACCCAGTAGGCCACGCCCATCCTGGCCATACCCACCCGGCCCCCTGAGGGCAACCACAATGCTGATGCGGCCCTCAATGAAATTGAGTTTGACACCCCTGATCTACTGCATTTGTGTTTCGGTGTCTGATGAGTTTTGTAGCTGGCTGCGTGCTCCCATTAATGTATATCAGCAGGCTTGCCAAGTTGCAAGAAGGCAAGGGGAAATATAGAGACAGCCACAAGGGTAAGTAACTAAATAAATGCCTAAATAAAATCTGAGGTTTGAGCTGAATGCAGGCAGCTGACCTTATGCCAGGAGAAGTGTGAGGCCACAAGTGGGAATTTTCATCTGATTTAATTTTTCTCTCCTGGGTGCTGTTTTTAAACGCTTCTCTGTGGTTTTACACACATGGGCTAGTGAGCGGTTAGCTTCTCTAAATATATATTTACCCTTAGCACTTGGGACTTATTGTCCTTTACATTGTCCCTGCTCTCTCCCCGAGTTTCACAATTTCATGTTAAGTCCTCTAACATCGCCGCAAAAATCTTCGCTACCAAATGCCAGATTCCCAGGAGGTCTATGTTGGATACTCTGAGAGATGCATGTTTTCTTTTTTTAAAAAAAATAGTTTTGTTAACCACATTGCGTCCTTTGATGCTTCTCACTGTACTTTCCTCTGTTCCCTCATTTCCTGTCCTATCTCAGTCACTGCGTCTAACAGGGAGGGATAAGCGATGATGTTACCTAGTTTGGTCATGAAACGTCTGCAAGGAAACCACCAAGCTCATAGAACACTAAGGACCTTACAGTCTTCATCATCATCATCATCATCCTCTCCACAAATCCCATTCCCTTTTAGCACTGATGACGTTATCCAGTTGGGTCATGAAACGTCTGCAAGAAAACCACCAAACTCATAGAACACTAAGGACCTTACAGTCTTCATCATCATCATCATCATCATCATCATCATCCTCTCCACAAATCCCATTCCCTTTTAGCACTGATGACATTATCCAGTTGGGTCATGAAACGTCTGCAAGAAAACCACCAAGCTCATAGAACACTAAGGATCTCACAGTCTTCATCATCATCATCATCATCCTCTCCACAAATCCCATTCCCTTTTAGCACTGATGACGTTATCCAGTTGGGTCATGAAATGTCTGCAAGAAAACCACCAAGCTCAGAGAGCACCAAGGGCCCCACAGTTCAACCCTGAGCTACAAATATTCTCCTTTATCTGCAAACAACCAAGCTCATAGAACACTAAGGACCCCACAGTCATCATCGTCCTCCTCCTCCTCCTCCTTCTTTCCACAAATCCCACTCTCTTCTAGCACAGATGATGTTACCTAGTTGGGCAATGAAACATCTGCAAGAAAACAACCAAGCTCAGAGAACACTAAGGACCCCACAGTCATCCTCCTCCCTTCCACAAACCTCCCTCCGTTTTAGCACTGATGAGATTACCTAGTTGGGTCATGAGATGTCTGCAAGAAAAGCACCCAGCTCAGAGAGCATCAAGGACCCCCACAGATCAACCCTGAGCTACCAATATTCTCCTCTGTCCGTACCATGGCATTTCCTGAGGAGTTCCTCTTACTGGTTAATTGGAGCAGGGTAGAAAAGAGGAATAGTAATTGAGATAATTACTCCAGGGTGTCTACAGCCCAGTGTTCCAACTTCCAGGACTGGATGACCTTCAGAATGAAAATTTCAGGAGAACATGTCGCGTTTCCAGATCGATCTCCGAAAAGTGGCTGTTTTCCCAAGGAATGTCTCAGTTTCTAATTTTCTCTCTCATTTTGTTCCTTCTGTCACTATACATCGCAGATCTTTTTTAAAAAAGAAAAACCAAAAACCTGCAGAAGAATTTTTTGGCCATCTTTGTGTGCATTTCATAGTTTGCTGATGGTTTTCAGGGTGGCTGTTGTGCCGAGAACGGCATTGTAAATATCTACAGAGGGGAAACAAGCTGTCTTTCCACCTGCAGGATTTGGAAGGCGAGAATTTAAAAAGCTCTCTGCAAAACACAAAGCAAAATTATAATTTCTCCCCACCCACCCACCCACCTACCCCCTCAGTCCCTAAGCGAGCCGAGTTAGACGTCTCCCAGTTTAATTCTGTTGGGTGAGATATCAACAGAAACAATGGTTGTGTGTCTGGCTTTAGGGGGAAATTAACATAAAAAAATGCCCAGCGATGTGACTGTTCACTTTAGCTATTTAGCATGTTGTTTAAAGCAAAATCGGCTGCCTTTCTGAATATGCTGTGATTCGGTCTTTCCTAAAGAAGTCACAAGGTTCAATGTCGGAACCTTGGGACTCCTCGCTTTTTACGCCCACAATTGGAACCAGAAACTCCACTGCTTAAGCAAGCTGGTTTGTTAAGTGAGGCTTGCTAAAGCTTCTTGCGTAAATCAAGGCGGAATCCAGAAGAAGCATGAACTCTCCTAAGACAGGGGTGTCAAACTCAATTTCATTGAGGGCCGCATCAGCATTGCAGTTGCCCTCAAGGGGCCGGGTGGGTTTGGCCAGGGTGGGCGTGGCCTACTGGGTGGGCGTGGCTAGAGTGCGTATGGCCTAATGGGTGGGCGTGGCCAGCTCTACATCGTTCACATCAAGGGTGCCTATGGGGGCCTGGGCAGGAGTGGGACAGATCTGGGGGTCTCTGGCAGGAGGAGGGTCTCTGGGCCAGGGCCAAGGCAGTGGGGGCCGTTCCCTCACTGTTTCCAGGATGGCTTCGCGGGCCACATGAAACCACTTCAACTCCCAGCATCCCCCAGCCAACGATGCTTACAAATAGGGATTAAACATTCAAAGCCATAAACCCTCCTGTGTATTCTAACTCCCTGGATTAAAAAAGTGAGGCCGAAATAACACTGGCGTTACATATTAAATTAAGTAAGACATTCAGATAGAGCAGGGGTGTCAAACTCAATTTCATTGAGGGCCGCATCAGCATTGCGGTTGCCCTCGGGGGGGGCAGGGGGTATGGCCAGGGTGGGCGTGGCCTACTGGGTGGGCGTGGCCAGAGTGCGTATGGCCTACTGGGTGGGCGTGGCCAGCTCTACATCGTTTGTATCAAGGGTGCCTATGGGGGCCTGGGCAGGAGTGGGAGAGATCTGGGGGTCTCTGGCAGGAGGAGGGTCTCTGGGCCGGGGCCAAGGCAGTGGGGGCCGTTCCCTCACTGTTTCCAGGATGGCTTTGCGGGACGCATGAAACCACTTCGCGGGCCGGATCCGGCCCCCGGGCCTTGTGTTTGACATGTCTGTCCTAAGAAGAATGTATTGCATGTCAAGTTTTAATCCAGGGCAAATGCTTTAACCACCCCTTTTGCCAAGGGGTGTTCAGAGTTCTGAACATTGACTGAAATGCACGCGGAATGAAAGGAAGGGCAGCTTTCTCGTGAACTGAGGGAGCAACTGTGCAGAAGCAAAAGGGAGAGATAGGAAGGCGAGTTTGGTCATCAGCCAAGCCAAAGGGCTGCTGGGCCTAAAGACCAGGTTCTAGGGACAGTGGGTATAAGCCAAGAAAAATGGGGTGGGGTGGGGGGGTGGAGGGTCAGAAGGGGGGGCGTTTCTATATTTAAAAGCCTACAAGATAGGAGCAGCAGGTCATCGGCTCCCACCGATGCGAGCATGTCGTTGGCCAAGTCAACTCATATAGGTACGTCCAGAAGAATTTGGAAGGGCAGCCAGGTGTGAAATAGCACTTTAGCAGAATTCCCTTCACATAAAGTCATCGCATGGGATATATTTATTTATTTATTTTCCCCAGTACTGATAGCAGCCCGGGTGTTGATTTTTTATTTTTTTTTGCATATCTAGCCATTGCAGAAAACAAGTCGGTTAACTATAAAGGCAGCCCGGTTTTTCTCCAGCTCCACGTAAGGTCTAGTGGACATTCCGAGGGAAATAAAGTAAGAATAATGCTGTAGGACAGCAAAAGCAGCCTCTGAAATTTATTGCAGTGCAGTGCAAACCAGCTCTTTACTTCTTAAAGGAGGCCCTAAGGAACCAGGTAGTCTTTAAAAAAAAATCTTCAGAGCCAAAGAGTGAATAATGCTGGACAAGGATTGCTGTAAAATAGCCCTTGTAGGCATCCATGGGTGGAGAGCGTAAACTGCGCTGGACTACCGCTCAAGGCTGGTTGGGATGGGGCAGCGTAGAAATGCTGGTGATGTATAAAGAGAAAACAAAAATGAATAAAATTAATGGACAATATTTGCAGCTCTGAGTTGAAGTGTGAGGTCTTTTGACCTGGGTTGTGTGCAGATGTTTCATGACCCAACTAGGTAACATCACCAGTCCTAACAATAGCAGTAGCACTTAGACTTGTACACCTCTTCACGGTGCTTTACAGCACTCTCTAAATGGTTTAGAGAGTCAGCATTTTGGGGGGCCCCCCCCACAAAAAAAATCTGGGTCCTCACTTTACAGACCTCGGAAGGATGGAAGGCTGCCAGTCAGGATCAAACTCCTGGCAGGTGGCAGAATTAGCCTGCAATACTGCGTTATAACCACTGTGCCACCACAGCTAGAAGGAGACAAGTTTGCGGAGAGGAGGAGGAGGAGGAGGAGGAGGAGGAGGAGGAGGAGGAGGAGGAGGAGAACGACGACAATGACTATAGGATCCTTGGTGCGACATTTCATGACCCAACAAGGTAACAATATCAGTGCTAGTGAGGTGAGGAGGAGGAGGAGAAGGAAGAGGAGGAAGAGGAGGAGGAGGAGAAGGAGGAGGAGGAGGAGAAGGAGGAGGAGGAGGAGAAGGAGGAGGAGGAGATCTGTGGGGCTCTCTGAGCTTGGTTGTTTCCTTGCAAACATTTCATTATCCAACTATGTAAAATCATCAGTGCTAATGATGCTACTGCTGCTGATAATACTGATGATATTGATGATAGCCTGACGATGTTTCCTAGTTGGGTAATGAAACATCTGCATGAAAGCAGATGAGCTCAGAGAGCACCAAGGACCTCATAAATAAAATTACTTTGTCAATTTACAACTGGCCTCAAAGAGTCCAGGAAACAGAAGGAGTCACAGCAGATCCCAAAGGGGGATTTGTGAGGTGGAACCTTCCTCGACAACACATCTCAGCTGGTTGTGAGACAACGCACCAATGCCTTCCTCGATAACCAGATTTTTTCCCCTCCTCCAGGGCAGAAGGAGACCCAAGGTCACCACGGGGAACAGAGATTAATGCCAAACCTTTGTCATTTCACTTCCCTTAAGAGGATCATCTGGGACACAAATTCGCCCAGGCAAAGGCCAACGTGGGTTTCTAATAGCTTGCTTCAAGGAACTGGTTGGCACCCAACCTATTTGCCACTGGCAAATAAATCAGCGCATTTAGATGGAGCTCCTATTTACCAATAATATGACCCCTTGTCTTCTAAATTTACACTCCTACCCCACTGCTCATTTGCTAAGTGGCACTAACTTGCAACCTCTTATTTATCATCCCGCTTTCTCTTCCTCCGCCTTCCCCTTCCCTTGTTTCATCACTCGCCCATCTAAAAGAAGGGCTTAAGAGAAGCTATTAAGATATAAGCTCATAAAGAATCCTCTAGCCAGCAGCTCATGTCGAGAAAGTGTTCTCGGTGACACAAAGAAAGATTACACTTGGGTTCCATTTATATAATCTGTAACGCAGCCTTCCCAAGCAGTCGTGTATGTCCCTGGGCATTACGGGGAAAATAGGATTCCTGACCTGGATATACATTTTGAAAATGGTGATGGAAAGCTCAAATAAATGAAATGTCAATGTTTAGGAACCAGAAAGCTGTTTCAATTGCCAGAGTGAGCAACTTTTGTCTCCGTTTCTGGGTTGGGGAGAATTCAAGCTGTTTTCCAATTATTGCCTGGTTTGCCTTTTTGGCTTCTTACTCAAGAAAGATCTTTGAACCCAGAGCCTGTTGAATCCAGAGTCTCCCCTATTTGCAGCCAGCTAGCTTAGAATCTGGAAGGGACCTTGGAGGGCTTCTAGTCCAACCCCCTGCTCAAACAGGAGACCCTATACCAGGGGTAGGCAACCTTGGCTCTTTTATGACTCGTGGACTTCAACTCCCAGAATTCCTGAGCCAGGTGTGCTGGCTCAGGAATTCTGGGAGTTGAAGTCCACGAGTCATAAAAGAGCCAAGGTTGCCTACCACTGCCCTATACCATCCCGGACAAATGGTTGTTCAATTTTTTCTGCAAAAATTCCAGTGACGGAGCACCCACCATCCCAGGAGGCAAGCCGTTCCACTGATTAATCATTCTCACTGTCAGGAAATTCATTCTTATTTCCAGGCTGGATCTCCCTCTGATGAGCTTCATCGCACTCCCTCTTTCCTAGACCTAGGATCCCCAATATTTTATACAACAGGTATGCCGAAGTGGCCACAATGATGGTTGCACCCAGAGTTTCCTTCTTCCAGTTTATCAGGACTCCATTTGGGGGAGGTAAACAAAGGGCGAGAGATTTCTGACTCCCGGCTGTGAAACCATCCTGACTTTGTTGAAGTGTTTATTGGGTTGGTCCAGCTTGGTTCAGATTTCTCTAGAACTCCCAGTCTCCTGGCCCAAAGTCACCCAGCCAGCTTTCATGCCTAAGGCAGAACTAAAACTCACAGTCTCCAGGTGATTGGCCCCAAATCACCCAGCCAATGCCTAAGGCAAGGCCAGGATTCATAGTCTCCCCATTTCTGACCCAGTGCCCTTTAAGCACTAGACCAGACATGTCAAACACAAGGCCCGGGGGCCAGATCCGGCCCACAAAGTGGTTTCATGTGGCCCGCGAAGCCATCCTGGAAACAGTGAGGGAACGGCCCCCACTGCCTTGGCCCTGGCCCAGAGACCCTCCTTCTGCCAGAGACCCTCAGATCTGTCCCACTCCTGCCCGGGCCCCCATAGGCACCCTTGATGCGAATGATGTAGAGCTGGCCACGCCCACCCAGTAGGCCATACGCACTCTAGCCATGCCCACCCAGTAGGCCACGCCCACCCAGGTCATACCCACCCGTCCCCCTAAGGGCAACCGCAATGCTGATGTGGCCCTCAATGAAATTGAGTTTGACACCCCTGCACTAGACCAAACTAGCTCTTTGTCCTCCCCTCCCCTAAAAAATACCAGTAAAAACTCATGAAAATTCAGCTGCATCAATCATCTGGGACAATTGGCTCATCTCTCTCTCTCTCTCCACCAGCCTTTTGAAGCCAAGAGCTTGAAACCCCAGGATGAAGTCCAAATCGGTCTAGCTAGAAACATCAAAGAGCCCCAGTTGCTACAAAGCAGAGCGCATTACTCTGCATTTATTTGCTGCTGCTTGTACTAAACTAAACAATCACCTCTTCCCCATTAGTGACAAAGTGGAAAATTGCTCTCCTCGCTCCCCCACCCACCTGCCCGCCACCGGAGCCCGGCACTGCACAAATTGAAAAAGGCAGGGCATCTTGACACGCAACAGAAAGCAGGCTGCGTTTTCTGGCCCTAGACTAAATTAAGGAGGCCGGCCAATGCGACTGCATCTCCCAGGGCTCTGGGGGCTCTGGGTGATGCTGGTTTTTGTTTATTGACAGAGACACATTGAGTGCAGGAAGGCAAGCAAAGAAAATAAACTACACCGGGGTTTACTTAGGCAAACCTGTGGGCTGATCAAGAAGTCCTTTGGAACTAAATATGGAAAGAAATGGTTGAGTAAGCTAAATGAATGAAGGGGCAGAGGGGAGATGGAATGCTGGAGCATCGAAAGGGAAAGCCGGATTGGAAAACAGCTTACTTTTTACACAGTTAAATCATGTAATGCTCAGAGCTTCACAGTTCCGGCATGAAACAGCAGGAAAAGAAAAGATTGTCATTTATTCAGTCCAAATATCCATATAAAACCCAGTTTGTCAAACGTTGTACATGTCCACAGGCACAACAGACAGATTGAAGGAATATTTATAAGTAGAGGGCAGGAACAGGAAGCTGTGTATTTTCAAACCACATGAGTTGTTTCCATGTAGTATCTATGGAGATTCTCAATCATCTGAGTCACGGTTGTCCCAAAGGTGCTTTTCCAAAGGGTAACTGGATTTTTTTTTAAGATACAAAGGGGGTTAAACTATTAAAGGTAAAGGTTCCCCAGCACATGCGATCTAGTCGTTTCCAACTCTAGGGGCCGGTGCTCATCTCCATTTCAAAGCCGAAGAGCCAGCGCTTGTCCGAGGACGTCTCCGTGGTCCTGTGGCCGGCATGACTAGATGCCAAAGGCGCACGGAACGCTGTTACCTTCCTACCGGAGTGCTCCCTATTTTTCTACTTGCATTTTTACATGCTTTTGAACTGCTAGGTTGGCAGAAGCTGGGACGAGTAACAGGCGCTCACTCTGTTACGCGGCACTCGGGATTCGACCTGCCAAACTGCCGACCTTCTGATCGACAAGCTCAGCGTCCTAACCCACTGAGCCACCGTGTCCCTTGTTAAACTATTAGGAGGATTCTAATATAGGCTTCTAATAACTAAGATGATCAAGGGCCTGGAGACCACAACGTATGAAGAATGGCTGCAGGACTTGGGTCTGGCTAGTCTAAAGAAAAGAAGAAATAGGGGTGACATGATAGCAGTATTCCAGTATCTGAGGGGCTGCCACAAAGAAGAGGGGATCAGGATGTTCACCAGAGCACCAGAGGGAAGGACAAGAAACAATGGTTGGAAACTGACCAATGAGAGAAGCAACCTGGAACTAAGGAGATACTTCTTAACAGTGAGGACAATTAATCAGTGGAACCGCTTGCTTTCAGAAATCGTGGGCACTTCATTGCTGGAGGTTTTTAAGAAGAGACTGGACAGTCACTTGTCTGAAATGGTATAGGTTCTCCTGCTTGAGCAGGGGGCTGGACTGGAAGACCTCCAAGATCCCTTCCAGCTCTATTCTATTCTAATAGGGCTATAATTGCTTCATGTTGAAGCAACGTGTCTTTCATTTTGGCTGCTGTCCTTAGTCCTGAAACTAAAATCTACTGTTGATTGCTAGCAGTAAAAGCTGTCCATGGTCCTGAATGTATGTTCAGGTCCTGCATTTCCTTCCACCATAAGTCCACCAGTGTTGTTGAATTCGGAAGTTACAGAGAAGCAAGATAACCCATGTAGACTTTTTGGTCT
Source organism: Vipera ursinii (assembly GCF_947247035.1). NCBI lineage: Eukaryota > Metazoa > Chordata > Lepidosauria > Squamata > Viperidae > Vipera > Vipera ursinii. The sequence continues at coordinate 9,040,518 of NC_139527.1, forward strand.
CCTTCCTACTTGTTCCTTTTTATATCAGCAATGGAGAAGACTGCAAGATGGCAGAAATTCATCAGCACTAATGAAACAGTTGAGAGAACACAAATATATTTTCCAGGCTCAGACATGAAGCCATATCCCAACACAAATCTGTAAGTTTAGAATGATCTGTTGCCTTCCCCCCCCCCAAAAAAAAACCTCTCAATTCTAAAATGGGCCGAATTCTGAAGATTCCCAACATAAAATTAAACTGATCCTTCTATACCTCTTGGATTTTCATCTTACTCAGATCCATGGAACTTAGTCCCAATTAAGCAAACAAAACACTTCATCCTAACCAGGATCTTCCAGATGTTTCAGGATGCAACATCTGTCATTTATGGTCAGGGATGGAAGCTGGTGCCTAAAAATAATCTGAACAATATAAGTTAAAGGGTAAAGTTTCCCCCGCACATGCGTGCTAGTCGTTTCCGACTCTAGGGGCCGGTGCTCATCTCCATTTCAAAGCTGAAGAGCCAGCACTTGTCCGAGGATGTCTCCGTGGTCATGTGGCCAGCATGACTAGACGCCAAAGGCGCACGGAACGCTGTTACCTTCCCACCGTAGTGGTCCCTATTTTTCTACTTGCATTTTTACGTGCTTTCGAACTGCTAGGTTGGCAGAAGCTGGGACAAGTAACAGGCGCTCACTCTGCTACGCGGCACTCGGGATTCGACCTGCCAAACTGCCGACCATCTGATTGACAAGCTCAGCGTCCTAACCCACTGAGCCACCGCATCCCTTAATATAAGATTAGGGGAGACAATTTTAGAAGACACAGAACTTCACCACATTCTGCCTTAAGAGAATCCTTCTCTGCCAGTGCATTGAGGTAGCAGATGTTTACACTGAATTAAAAATGAATCTATCAAACCCAATATTTAGGACAATAAAAACATTCACCGGTAACCTTAATTATTATGAAAAAGCGCTCTCCAGTGGCATGTTCATTGGGGAAGGGGAGGGGGAGAAAATAAGCGTTAAGAGGCTTTCTATTTATATCAATTTTTTTATAACTAAAGAGAAAAACAAGCAAATCAAACCCTCTAGTACACATTTATTATCCTCTGTCTAAGGAGGGCTATGAATCATTTTGTTATTCATTTAATGTGTTTTATTTACATATCAGAACACAAAACAAGGGCAACATTATTAGATCACATTCCCTTTAGTTTTTATAACCTGAGAAAATGGGTCCTTTTTGTTTAGCCATGACAATTAATCCAATTTATTCCACTAAGACAAGACTTTTGATAAGGTCGTTTTTCAACAAAATGACAGGAAAGAGACTAATGATATGCTGTTCCTTGCCCAACCAAAGCCAAAGCCGGATGTGGTTTTCCATTTGGACCCAATTGTGACCTTCGGCTTCTATGGCTCTACTCTAGAGCATCACCAAAACAAGAAAGCGGCACTGACTTGATGTCTAACCCAATTTCAAAGACTTAAAACAAACAAACAAAATAAAAACACGTTGCTACAAATTACAGTATTCAGGTCTTCCTTTATGATGAGAAGGCTTAGAAACGTGATTGTAAGGGGTCTGCGGAGAGGAGGAGGCGGAGGAGGAGGAGGAGGCGGAGGAGGAGGAGGAGGAGGAGGAGGAGGAGGAGGAGGTGGTCTGTGAGCTCCTTAGTGTTGTCTGAGCTTGGTTATTTTCTTGCAAACATTTCATAACCCAACTAGGTAATATCATTGGTGCTAGCTGGTGTCACCTAGTAGAATCATGAAACATCTGCAAGAAAACAACCAAGTTCAAGGAGCACCAAGGACCCCAAACCTGAGTTGCAAATGTTCTCTTCTATCAGTATACCAAATTTTCAAGATTCTGGTATTAGGTAAAGGTAAAGGTTCCCCCGCACATGCATGCTAGTTGTTTCCGACTCTAGGGGCCGGTGCTCATCTCCGTTTCAAAGCCGAAGAGCCAGCGCTTGTCCGAGGACGTCTCCGTGGTCCTGTGGCCGGCATGACTAGACGCCAAAGGCGCACGGAACGCTGTTACCTTCCTACCGGAGTGCTCCCTATTTTTCTACTTGCGTTTTTACGTGCTTTCGAACTGCTAGGTTGGCAGAAGCTGGGACGAGTAACAGGCACTCACTCTGTTATGCAGCACTCGGGATTCGACCCGCCTAACCCACTGAGCCACCTCAATAAAGTGTAATTCCAGTATTCCTAGGGAGCTGATTTCCTGGTTTGATTTACCTTGTGAATCCCCTGGGAGAAAGTGAGGGACTCAATGTTCCACGGTTATGTGAAGAAGCAAAATGTTCCATATAAAAAACAAAAAAAAACCACTGTTCCTCCCTCTCCTCTTCCCCCCACCCCTCTTTTTAATGCTACCACTGGACAGGAAAAACAAAATATTCAAATAGGAGGCAAAAATGCTGGCTCAAGCCAAAACACTCAAAACAATCCTAACTAGCTCACTAGAATATGGTTTTATTACCACTCTGTTGATTTGCGTTTTTTTTTCCAGAGGGAGGGAGGGAGGGAGGAGGGAGGGAGGGAGGGGTGGAGGGATCAGAGACCCCCATCATGTACACTTTCCACATTATTTCACTGGTGCTGCTCCAGCAATGTTCATTGTCCTCGCCACCCAGGCTAATTTGCAAAGATGATTTAAAAACAAAAGACACATTAGCCGATATTACAAAAGTGTGCCTCTGCAAAAGCTCGTTAAAAGCAATGCGCTGACGCTAACATTGTAGCAATTCTATTTCACTGCTAAACTGCTGTAATTAAATTGTAGCTGCGCTGTGTTATTTAGCAAAGTAAATAATTGCACCATGCCCCGGAGGTTTCGTCTGAAATTTACAATGTCAAGGAGCGATCCACCACAGTTAAGGCTGCAATCCACATTTTTGGGGGTGGATTTGCCCTTTTCTGGTTGCCAATGATTAAATTGGCATATAAATTTGATAAGTAATTAAAAGAAAGTAAAAAATTGAAAAGGAGAAGGACCCACAAGAAAGCAGAACAGCTTCTGAGGACGTAAACTAAAAATCAGATAAGAACAACTCAACTAATGCATAATAAAACAGGCAGTTTGCATTTAATGGCAAAAAAACGTAAAAACTGAAATATTGGAGATCAAGACTGACTCAAGTTATAAGAAAGAAAAAAAACAAAACAAGCAAATCAGACATACCACAAGCGGCCAAATTAAAGCTTGTTTTTCCGACAAAAGATTACAAACAGCAAGCCAAATTTGAGCCAGCTAAACCTCCACTAGGGACGCTGTGGCTCAGTGGGTTAGGACGCTGAGCTCGTCGATCAGAAGGTCAGCAGTTTGGCGGGTCAAATCCCGAGTGCCGCGTAACAGAGTGAGCGCCTGTTACTCGTCCCAGCTTCTGCCAACCTAGCAGTTCAAAAGCACGTAAAAATGCAAGTAGAAAAATAGGGACCACTACGGTGGGAAGGTAACAGTGTTCCGTGCGCCTTTGGCGTCTAGTCATGCCGGCCACATGACCACGGAGACGTCCTCGGACAAGTGCTGGCTCTTCGGCTTTGAAATGGAGATGAGCACCGGCCCCTAGAGTTGGAAACGACTAGCACGCATGTGCGGGGGAACCTTTACCTTTACCTTTACCTTTTAAACCTCCACTACAACTCTAGGGGCTAGAACTATGGAAGCACTGTCCCTTAGAGATACTTCATTTGTATGTATTAGGCAAGGAATCTAAAGCCTCTTATAAAGGAACCTGAAGGAAGGTGCAATCCTAAAAAAGTTCCGGTCTCTTTGAGCTTTGAACACAAAAGACACGGTCCTTCCGAATCGGTCCAGTTTGTAGCCAGGTTTGAGGTTTGAAATGTCCAGGAGATTCAGGGAAAGGCAGATTCAAAACAGACCTTCAGTAACAGGGTCAGTCTCCATTAATGCAGTGTCTTTTTAAAGCAGCTATGTCATTTATTTGCAATCGCAACCACTGCCTCTGCAGGGACGAGATGTTCAGAGGTTCTTGATGGTGCTCCATGCACTCTTCTCCTCCGAAGCTCCATTCTGCAGTCCATTTGAGTTGCCCAATTTAGCCAGTCTTTCTTTCCCGTTTCTTAGTTCCTTGGAGGCTACTCCAAATGTTAAGCTTCCTTCTGAGTAAAACAAGTTAAAGGGCGAGTTGCCTTTTTTTTTTCTTTCCCCCGATTGCTATTCACCTTTCCTCCACGATTGTATTATGTTCTCTCCGCTTTGCAGGGTTTTGCTTTCCCTGCAGAGGAATTTAATTTACTCAACCATAGTAAATGATTAGGCTACACTTTACAGTTCAATGTGATTATGGAATGTCCAACATTGAGTTCTCTTGTAGGTGGCATTTAATTTTTCGGCCATAATAAATCTCTGCAGATTAAAAGGCAGAAAGAGAAAGGGAGAACGAGGGTGAAATTTTTTCTTTGGCCCTGCAGGGAGCAGCCAGGTAAACATTGTCCCTCTTTCAATCTGGCTAATTAGTTCTTCCCCAAATAATGTGACTGCTCAGTGACATTTTAAACTGCTTCCTGGACTTTCAGCATCTGGATAGAACACAGACCCAGTGGCTTGAAGCCACTGTAGCTACCTGAGGAAACTGACAATGTTGTGATCTATTAGGTAACAAAAGGAAGGGATCAGCAGCAACTCTTCATTTCGTTAACAGGGAAATACATGCAGGGTGATTCTTCTATCTCCTGTTTAAGGTAAAGGTCAAGGTTCCCCCGCACATGCGTGCTAGTCGTTTCCGACTCTAGGGGCCGGTGCTCATCTCCGTTTCAAAACCGAAGAGTCAGCGCTTGTCCGAGGACGTCTCCGTGGTCATGTGGCCGGCATGACTAGACGCCAAAGGCGCATGGAACGCTGTTACCTTCCCACCATAGTGGTCTCTATTTTTCTACTTGCGTTTTTACGTGCTTTCGAACTGCTAGGTTGGCAGAAGCTGGGACGAGTAACAGGCACTCACTCTGTTATGCAGCACTTGGGATTCGACCCGCCAAACTGCCGACCTTCTGATCGACAAGCTCAGTGTCCTAACCTACTGAGCCACCGCGTCCCTTATCTCCTGTTTAGTGGGGTGGAAATAATACAGCCAGAGTAATCCCACCCGGTTAATGTTTTCGGGACACTTTGAACCTAGAGTGATAGGGCTGGAAGTGACCTTGGAGGTCTTCTAGTCCAATCCCCTGCTCAAGGCAGGAGACTTTATATCATCCCAGAAAAAGGGTTGTCCAATCTTTTTTTTTTTTTTTTGAAGATTTCCAGCGATGGAGCACCCACAATTTTGGTAGGCAAGCTATCCCACTGTTTAATTGTTCTCACAGTCAGGAAATTCCTCCTTAGTTCCAGGTTAGAGCTCCCTCTGATGAGCTTCGACCCATTGTTTCTCGTCCTACCCCTCATGTGTATTGAAGAATAAGTCAATCCTCTCTTCTGTGTGACAGCCCCTCAAGTACTGGAAGACAGTTATCATGTCCTCCTAGCCTTCTCGTCATTAGGCTAGACATATCTAGATTCTGCAATGCTTCATCCTGCCATTCTACTCACACTGGCACAAATAGGTTCTCTTATCTTAATCTCACCACAACTTTGAGCACCCAGTAAGTGAGGCTGAGGGAGGAGCAGGCTAGCCTAGTAGGTGGTGGACTAGCTCAACACCTCCTTTGATTTCCATTTGGGTGCTGCTCAACATACAGCAATATCTGGCTGACCTTGTTTGGATTCTGAAGTTAAGGAGCCTCTATCCTGGCTTGTATCTGAGTGGGTGACCCATTAAGGATGAAGACACCAGAGGTCAAACTTGACTTGATGGAAAGTCTGCTTTTTTTTACTTTGTGGCACAATCTGAGTTTCTTCTCCAGTATAAAATCTTTTATTCAGAAAGAGCTCCATGGTTTCGCCTTCCTTAGCTTTCAGGGAGAAGGATCTCATTGATTCCAGACCAATCCAATTTTCCAACAGGAAGGTTGTTCTGATGTCTTCCTAAAATTGCCTTCCTTACTCTTTCCCCCCCACCCCGTTTATTCTAGGCCTACTTTTGTTTGTCACCAGACAGACCCTGCAGGGGATGCTGAAATCCCACCTGAGCTATTTATGTTTTTAATGGTTTCCCAGCGCAGCCTCTTGACCAAGAGTTACAGACTTCCCTTCAAGATTTTATACAAAATCTATTAGGTTGATGGGGCTGTGTATCACCCAAACAAACAAGCGTGAGAGTACTCCTTAATGGGAATAAGGTTTCCATCGATTGCTCAGATCTATTCTTCAAACTTCCCTTTCTTTTTTGAAAAAATGAGAGACAGACAGAGAGAGACAGAGAGAGACAGAGAGAAAGAGAGAAAGAGAAAAACTTATTCTCTTTGGGGTCTCTCCTGTTGTACAAAGGAAACGTTGAGGTCAAGGATGAGCAACTTTTGATAGCCAGAATTGTGCTTAACATTTAAGAAAGGTGAGCGAAGGCCAACTGGTAAGTGGGTGCAAAGGTTGAGTTTTGAGGGTGCTCCTTGTTAAAAGGTGGAGATTAGCCCACCTTTGAATTCTGGTCAGGCATGAAAGATTGACTTGGGCACAGCAGATTTGGGATCATAAGAAGCAGCCTCCTACTGGGTTGTTAAATGAATGGTTAACAGAGGGATTTGAAGATTAGTATAGTGTTTGGCTTAACTGCTCTTTCATGTGTGTGTGTGTGTGTGTGTGTGTGTGTGTGTGTGTGTGTGTGTACACATGTATATACACAGATACACAGATACAGACACACACAGACACACAGACAGACACAGACACACAGACACGGACACAGACACACAGAGACACAGAGACACATTCACACACACAGACACACACAGACACACAGACACACACACACACACACACACACACACACATATATATATATATATATATATACATATACATATACATATACATATTCATATACACATACACATACACATTACACATACACATACACATACATACATACATACATACATACATACATACATACATACATACATATATATATATATATATATATATATATATATATATATATATATATGTTTCCAGGGGTTTATAGAAGATTTGATTCTCAGAAAGGGAAAAGAGGGGAAATAATTCTGCCCTGCCCTCTAGATATTTAATAACCAGAGCTTCCTAGTGCTATTTTGTTGTTTTTTTGTCAGGCTTGTCATTTTTATTTGAATCTGTCACATTATGCGTGGGGACACAGTTGTTTATCACTCAAGCGATGGAATCACATGAGCCGGAAAAAGCCAGGTGTGTGCCAAAACTCAAAAAATCAACATAATCAGGAGGCTGGGAAAATTGCTTTTAATTGTGTGTTTACACAGGCAATTCTCCTAAATTATTTGGGCCGGGAGGTTGCGGATTTGATCGTTTCAAAAACCTGCAGAAAAACTTTTATTTCCTGGGAGGAAGAGACGTCTGGCCTCACATTAAACTGAAATGTCGTTTTGCAGTGAGTGGGTCCAGAAGATCCTTCCGGCTGAAAATTAGAAAGAGTTCAAAGGAAACTCAACAACAACAACACTAAGATTAGCCCAACAAGTAGCTAACCCAGATCAGTCACAATTCAGAGAGGCTGAATAATTAGTAATGTGTATCTTTTTTTCTTTAAAGCCACAGCTAAAGGGATTCTCCCACAAAGTTCAGTTCAACATTTTGCCAATTTCATGGATGCTTGCAGGAATGTACTTTTTAGTAGAAGATCGGAAATGTGTTGGTACTGTGTTATCCCAGGGCATGTTCAGAGCCACAGCCAACTTTTGAGGTAGACCAAAAAAGATTTTGCTCCTCTTTCTTGCTGGAAATTAATTCTGGGTGTATATGGTTTCTTGATCCTAAAATATAAACCGTGGCTTACAATCCCAACGGTTCTGTTAACACAGCGCGCTCTGTCAAAATCAAAGCCACTGCTTTAAGGCTTGTTGAAAGACATGGGCCCAAGGAGTGAGACTGAAAAACCTGGGAATGGTCCACAGAGCCCGCTGACAGATTTTGAGGTAGATCTGGGAACGGAAGCAATGGGGATTTCAAACGTGTTCCTCAGGATAACAGAATCTTCAAATCCAGCCCAGGTTTCTCTCTACCTCGTCTTATACCAAACAAAATCAAGGTGAAGTCATCTTGAGTTTCTTTCTACCTTTTTTTTTCTTTCTCCAGGATGAGTTATCTTCTCACATCCCTTAAGAGTTCATGAGTCCATTTCCTCCATCCCAAGGCCAGGTCTACATTCTTTTACACCCACTTCTTAGATACTGAGTTTGGATTTCTTCAGCTCCAACAGAAAGGCCCAGAAGACAGAGGTCCTTTTTTAAGCTAAATGCCCAGCCAAGTAGAGCAACAGGCCCCACAACAAAGCATAAATTTCATTTCTCTCTCAAATCTAACAACAAAGAAATATCAATTCTCCAGATCTTCAAGAATCAGTTTGTCCTTTGGCTGTGTTAAAAATGGTGACTTGAAAACTATTTTGAGGTCTCAGAGCAACACATGGGACCCAAGGTCAAAGACGGACAGTATTGTGATACAAGAACCACAAGATCTCCCTGATCTTCCTGAAGGCTGCCCAACGCCTTCTGGTGATGCTCTCAGACCACTGGATGGCGCATGGACAATTTGGGAGAGGTTTTTTTTTGGCTTCTAAGGTCTCCAGAATGAGAACTGGAAGCCACTGGAAGGCAAAATACTTGATTTCTCCAATTGCCAATTGGACAATATGTTTTTGCAGACTTTGAGGGGGAGTAAAAAGGGAAGAGCCAGTTCTGTTGTCTGCCTTGTGGTTGTTGGGGCCAAAAAAAGTATACATATAATGAACTCTCTAAAAGTTGCTGGTTCTCTGAGGAATGGCAAAGCCCAGGTTTAGATTAAATTAAAGGCCTGAAGTCTTTTTACCCAAACTCTCTCAATATTATTTCCAACCTAGCTTCAGCCAGACCCGAAATGCTTTGCTCTGCATGCTTCGTCTCAGAGAAAATATGAGATTTTATTCCAGCCCTGTCTCCGAGGCTTACCAAGATTTGCAATAAAAGCAATTCACTAGGGGCAGCGGGGGAGGGAGGATGGTCAGGAAGGAAACAATAATAATTAACAGAATTTATTGTGTTGGAAAACCTCTCGTGTTAACATTGGCTGGGCTCCCAGTTTGGAAGCGATTAGAGGAAGCCACAGAAATATTAATTAACAGCACCAGGATTGCAAGACGAATAGGATTTGTGCTAATGGGATGTTAACAAATCGAGGGTCATTGCGTTTAAGTTGATGTAAGAAATCAAAACCTGATTCTGTAAGGGCAAATATGATTCCGGCAACTTTGGAGGAGAAAAAAACTGGAGTGAGAGCTTTGCCGATCCTGAAGAAACCTCTGAAGGACATGTGGTTGCTTATCAAAAAAAAAATCCCCGTCATATTTTCTTCGCATTTCCATTTCACTCCTGCGCGCTGCACCTATTGAGGTTTCTTTGAGGAAGGTTTTCATCGGTGTCAAGATGAAAGAAAAGCCCAGCCATTTTCCTTCCCCCAGTCACCAATTCTTCTGAGTTAATATAGAATAGAATAGAATAGAATAGAATAGAATAGAATAGAATAGAATAGAATAGAATAGAATAGAATAGAATAGAATAGAATAGAATAGAATAGAATAGAATAGAATAGAATAGAATAGAATAGAGTTGGAAGGGACCTTGGAGGTCTTCTAGTCCAACCCCCTGCTCAAGCAAGAGATACCGTCTCAGACAGGTGAATGTCTAGTCTTTTCTTTAAAATCTCCTGTGAGGGAGCGCCCACAATTTCTCAGGTAAGCTGTTCCACTGGTTGATTGTCCTCACTGTCAGGAAGTTTCTCCTTAATTCCAGGTTGCTTCTCTCTTTGGTCAGTTTCCAACCATTGTTTCTTGTCCTGCCCTCTGGTGCTTTGGAGAGTAACATGGCCCCCTCTTCTTTGGGGCAGCCCCTCAGATACTGGAATACTGCTATCATGTCTCCCCTATTTCTTCTTTTCTTTAGACTAGCCAAACTCAAGTCCCACAGCTGTTCTTTGTATGATTTAGCCTCCAGGTCTTTGATCATCTTAGTTGCTGCTCTCTGAATTTTTTCCAAACTCTCAACTATATGCACGTCATCCTCCATCTGCCTTTATTTACTAAATGCTAGATAAAATCAATCAACCTCTTTTATCCTGAGGAACATCTTTTCCAAACCTAGTCTCATCTGCCGGGAAAACAACATGACCATACTCCAGAAGTGGCTGTCCAACCTCTTCGTAAAAGCCTCCAGAGATGGAGAACTTCCAACCAGCATTGGTAGACCCTTCTTCTGTTTTACAGATCTTACCACTTAACATTAAGAAAACCAAGATCATGGTATCCGGCCCTCTCAATTCCTGGCAAATAGATGGGGAAGAAATGGAGGTAGTGACAGATTTTATTTTCCTGGGGTCCAAGATCATCGCAGATGGGGACTGTAGCCAAGAAATTAAAAGACGCTTGCTCCTGGGGAGGAAAGCCATGGCAAATCTAGACAGCACACTAAAAAGCAGAGACATCACCCTGACAACGAAAGTGCGTATAGTCAAGGCGATGGTCTTCCCAGTTGCAATGTATGGCAGTGAAAGCTGGACCATAAGAAAGGCTGAGCGCCAAAGAATTGAGGCCTTTGAACTCTGGTGCTGGAGAAGACTCCTGCGAGTCCCTTGGACTGGAAGGCGATCAAACCGGTCAGTCCTAGAGGAGATCAACCCTGACTGCTCTTTAGAAGGCCAGATCCTGAAGCTAAAACTCAAATACTTTGGCCACCTAACGAGAAGGAAGGACTCACTGGAGAAGAGCCTCATGCTGGGAAAGGTGGAGGGCAAGAGAAGAAGGGGACGACAGAGAATGAGGTGGCTGGATGGAGTCACTGAAGCAGTAGGCGTGAGCCCAAATGGACTCCAGAAGATGGTAGAGGACAGGAAGGCCTGGAGGAATGTTGTCCGTGGGGTCGCAATGGGTCGGACACGACTTCGCAGCTAACAACAACAACAACAACAACCACTAAGAAGGTGTCCCTTTATATTGATCCTCTATGGAGATTCCCAGTCATCCAGGTCAAGGTTGTCTCAAAGCTGCTTTTTCGAAAGGCAACCAGACTTTTTTTGTTTTTCCTTGAAGACATTTCAGTTCTTCACTGAAGAAGCTTCTTGGGTGAGAGGCGAAATGTCTTCAAAGAACAACAAAGAAGGACCGGTTGCCTTTTTGAAAAAAAGCACCTTTGGGACTTTATATTGATCAGAATCGACAAACAAGATTGTCCTTTGTCTTCCCAGGACCAACTTGTTCTTCTCCACATCACCTTCCTGCCATGGATCAAAACAAAAGAAAAACATTGATGATGGGATTTGCTTGGACTATCTGCATAGTGTAAAACATCTGTAGTAGGGATGTTTCTGTTCCCACCACCATCTGCATCAGGGCAGCCTCAGTGGAGCAGTGGGCTAATGCCTCCTTAAGTAACACCAGCTGCCTGCAATTAGTGCAGGTTCGAGTCCCACCAGGCTCAAGGTTGACTCAGCCTTCCATCCTTCCGAGGTAGGCAAAATGAGGAGCCAGATTGTTGGGGGCAATTAAGCTGACTTTGTAATAATGCCGCTTTGGGGGGGGCGAAAGCCCTAATAATAAGCAGGCATATACATAGAATGAAGGCTATTGCTAAGCAGATTGATTTGTGCTTTAGATTTTAAGCCGCCCTGAGTCTTCGGAGAAGGGCGGGATATAAATGGGATTAAAAAAAATGGCACCTCATAGATTAGACTAAACCAGTGTTTTCCAATCTTGGCAACTTTAAAACATGTGGAGAAGGTAGCAGAATTCGTGACTGGACAGGGGGCTGGACTAGATGACCTCCAAGTCCAAGAGGGATTCTATGTGCCTCTCTGATTTCAGTTCCAACTCTTCTTGCAGGACCTCTAAATATGGAATGGAAGACTTGCCAGACTGCAAAAGTTAAAGCAAGTCACCAGTTACACCAAAGATCTGAAACCCAGTGCCAGAGATGATCAGGGGACTGGAGGCGAAAACATATGAAGAATGTTTGCTAGAATGGGGTATGTCTAGTTTAATGAAGAGAAGGACCAGAGATGTCATGAGAGCAGTGTTCCAATATCTGAGGGGCTGCCACAAAGGAGTCAAGCTATTCTCCAAAGCACCTGAAGGCAGGACAAGAAGCAATGGATGGAAACTAATCAAGGAGAGAAGCAACCTGGAATTAAGGAGAAACTTCCTAACAGTGAGGACAATTAACCAGTGGAAGGACTTTCCTCCAGAAGTTGTGAATGCTCCAACACTGGAAGTTTTTAAGAAGAGATTGTACAACTGAAATGGTATAGGGTTTCCTGCCTGAGCAGGGAGTTGGACTAGAAGACCTCCAAGGTCCCTTCCAACTCGATGATGATGATGATGATGATGATGATGATGATGATGATGATGATGATGACACAGTTAAGTAGCTTTGTGGAGTTCAGGGAGATGGTTAACAAAAAAGGGGAATGGAGCAAGGACAAGAAAAGAACACAGCAAAACGGGAGATTTTCGCTCTACACAGGTATCAGCATGAACTGCTAAAAAAAGGAAAAAAAAAACAATTCCTTTCTTTGGGCCCTGGAGAAATAGATTCAGCCACAGACAATAAGAAACGAAACCATGCAAGCTAAAAATACATTGAGGGATTTGCAATTTTTTTTCCAGAGAAGGGGATTTTTTTTTCTCCTTTTATTTAAAAACTGTCAAAAGCATTGTTATCTTAAAAAGAGAGAGCCAGACAGGGGATGGATGGAGAAGAGGAAGAGTTGGCTAAAAGAAGCCATGGAGGTTTAGGAGGAGTTGAGCCACATAACTAATGAGATCACAGGACTGTAAGGGACCTTGGAGGTCATCTAAGCCAACTCTCTGCCCCGTGCAGTAAAAGAATGACAAAATGACAGAGTTGGAAGGGATCTTGGAGGTCACTAGTCCATCCTGAAGTAGAATAGAATAGAATAGAATAGAATAGAATAGAATAGAATAGAATAGAATAGAATAGAATAGAATAGAATAGAATAGAATAGAATAGAATAGAATAGAATAGAATAGAATAGAATAGAATAGAATAGAATGTAGAGTAAGAATAGAATAGAATAGAATAGAATAGAATAGAATAGAATAGAATAGAATAGAATAGAATAGAATAGAATAGAATAGAATAGAATAGAATAGAATAGAATAGAATAGAACAGAGAATAGAACAGAGAATAGAATAGAATAGAATAGAATAGAACAGAACAGAATACTACAAAAGAACAGAACCGAACAGAATAGAACAGAATAGAATAATAGAACAGAATAGAACCGAACAGAACAGAACAGAACAGAACAGAACAGAACAGAATAGAATAGAATAGAATAGGAGGAATGGAATGGAATGGAATGGAATGGAATGGAATGGAATAGAATAGAATAGAATAGAATAGAATAGAATAGAATAGAATAGAATAGAATAGAATAGAATAGAATAGAATAGAATAGAATAGAATAGAATAGAATAGAATAGAATAGAATAGAATAGAATAGAATAGAATAGGACCTTGGAGGTCTTCTAGTCCAGCCCCCTGCTCGAGCAGGAGAACCTATACCATCTCAGACAAGTGACTGTCTAGCCTCTTCTTTAATATCTCCAGTGATGGAGCGCCCACAAGTTCTGAAGGCAAGTCGTTCCACTGATTAATTGTTCTCACCATTCCTCCTTAATCCTAGGTTGCTTCTCTCCTTGATCAGTTTCCATCCATTGTTTCTTGTCTTGCCTTCTGGTGTTTTGGAAAATAAGTTGACTCCCTCTTCTTTGTGGCAGCCCCTCAAATCCTGGAATGCTGCTATCATGTCTCTCCCCCGCACCCCGAGTCCTTTTTTTCTCTAGACTGGCCAAACACATTCTTCATGTCTTTTAGCAGATTCTGTATTCCCATCCTAATGAATACTACAGACTGCCTCAAAGAGCTTCGTGTCTTTTGTTTTTTAATCCAGCCTAATTCCAGCAATTCTAAACAAGAGCCTTCTCCTACGTGATTGCTTCAACTACCGTGGAGTGATCCATTCAAATCAATTAGCTTTACATGTTAGCTATTTTTGCATGTACACATACATAAAACATGCTGTCTGCAGGAACTGCTTATTGGCTTTAACTTTGCATTCTCTCCATTTTGCACGTCTCTTACTTTGTTTTATCTCTTGGGTTGGCCCCTCGCCATAACAATAACATCTAATTTAACTATAATAACTGCTGATCATGCTTTAATCACGCTGTGTTGTACCCTGGGAGTTTTTGCGAGGGTGTAAAAGAGACATGTGGGTGTTGTTTGCTGAGGAGTTAAATGAAGGAAAATAAATAGCAAGTAAAAATATTTGTGGGGTGGGGGGGCAAGACATCTTTCTTTCCAACTGGGGAATTCTGGGAGTTGAAGTCCACACATTTGAAAATTGTGAAGGTTGAAAAACAGTGCTCTGAGGGAATGAGGTTAGCTCAAAAAAGTATCGGCCGCCATCTTCAGACTGGACTCAGCTCCTCTGATCAAAGTATGACAAGATCTGAACTGGATGTCCTTAAGGGTAAAGGTAAAGGTTCCCCCGCACATGCGTGCTAGTCGTTTCCGACTCTAGGGGCCGGTGCTCATCTCCGTTTCAAAGCCGAAGAGCCAGCGCTTGTCCGAGGACGTCTCCGTGGTCCTGTGGCCGGCATGACTACATGCCAAAGGTGCACGGAACGCTGTTACCTTCCCACCGGAGTGGTCCCTATTTTTCTAATTGCATTTTTTCGTGCTTTCGAACTGCTAGGTTGGCAGAAGCTGGGACGTGTAACAGGCACTCACTCTGCTACACGGCACTCGGGATTGTTACATTAACACATTTCTGCAAGACTGAATATATTTCTTCCCTCCTTCCCTTTTGCTCTCCGGAAAACTAGGGAGGGTCCCTTCTAATATGTTTCCCAGGGCTTCCCTCCTTCTGTGGGCTGAGATACGTTTGACTTCCTGATTGTCTGGTCTGCATCTCTCTCTCCTCTTTCCCCCATACATTGTTTATGGGTTCATAATTTTTTCATCTGGCTGGCCGGAGGTGTTTAGCTCCCATCTAAGAATCCAGGATGAAGATTTTTTTTACTCACTGAGCCATCAAAGTATTGCTACACAAAAGCTAACAGCCACTTTATTAGCCCTTTTGCTAGGATTTAAACCCTTTTGATGATCGCAAGATGCTGCCGTCAAGATTGGTGAGCATTTAAAAGCTGTTGCCTTGAATTATTTCAGCCCCCAGGATGCCAGATATATTTCTTTTAATAAAACAGCTCGCTCTACGCTTCCCATAAATTAAACTTGATCTTTTAGTATTGTCCTGGCAAATATTCATCATGTACTCTCTCTCTCTTTTAATAATTTAAAAGTGTTGAGTCAAATGCAGAATCAATATGGAAATTATAAATATAGGCAGTTCTCAACTTATGACCACAATTGGCATCAGAATTGCCATTGCTTAAGCAGGGCAGTTGTGCCTAATTTTACAGCCTTTTCCGC
This sequence comes from Vipera ursinii, assembly GCF_947247035.1. Lineage (NCBI taxonomy): Eukaryota > Metazoa > Chordata > Lepidosauria > Squamata > Viperidae > Vipera > Vipera ursinii. Next base: position 9,056,104 of record NC_139527.1, read on the forward strand.
CACGGTTAAACAAGCCACTGTTGTTCTTGGGCGAATCGCATGGTTTGTTAAGCTTAAACCTGGTTTCCCCATTGACTTGGCTCATTGGAAGACAGATGGGAAGGTTGCAAATGGTGATCACGTGACCCTGTGTTGCTGCAACCGTCATAAATGCACGCCGCTGATTGTTAGCACCCAAATTTTGATCGCATGACCAACTTCAAATGGTCACTAAACAAATGGCTGTAAGTTGAGGACTTGCCTGTCCTGCCAATCATACTATGTGCAGGTGTCCACCTAGTCACTAGGAGACAACTTGATTCAAAGGAGTCTTGACTTTTATCATCGTATTGGTGAGGAACACAACGACAAAGACATGCAGTAGGTTGGTGTAGCCATATTGTCTGCAGTTGGGTCAATGTGGCCTACCAAGCCAGACTCAATAGCTTTGTGTACGGGGCAAATCCAGTTGTGGTTTATTCTGTCATGTATTGTTAAGCCCGCTGTGGCTTGCATGGATGGAATCTGACACAAGGGAAGCCCAATGTTTGTCTAACTTACTTCCGTTGGGAATCAGCACCGCTTCCCTCGTGATTTTGGGCTCCTCTGTTGTTGTTTTTTTCCTGTTAAAAGCTTTCTGAAAATCTCAGGATTTGTCTAAAACAGCCGCTCTTCAGTGACAGCATTTTAGCCCCAAAGCTGGGCCTGGAAAGTCCCTGGTGACTTCCTTTAAATGTGTTTCCAATTAATGAGGAGTTCCCTCTGAAACCATTTCAAACTTATCCCTTTTTCCACACCAATCGCCAATAAAGCAGGCTCACAGAAGCAAGAGAGGTCTGACAACTGTGTGGAAACTGAGGTAGGCCATAATCAGAGTTGGGGGAGAGGAATCAAACCCCCTCATTTTCATTCGGCCCTTGAGTCAGAACACCTGCCCTTAACAGCTCCTTGGGTGATAATTTCGGTACTCCAGTCTTACGTGGAATAGATTATTCATTTGTACGGTATTAGGTAAACACCACGGAAGGGCCAATCCTGCCTCTCTCAAGAAGGTTGCCTTTTTCAGCCACACAGATGTGGCGTGTCACTGGTGAGCCTCAAGCAGACAACAACCACGCAACAGCAGCACAATAACAGCTGCTCTGCCAGGGTGAACCTGATTTCAAATCCCCGCCGAGCAATGAAACTTCAAGGAGACTCTCTGGAGAACCACAAGGTAGATACAGAGAGAGATGGTGAGAGAGACAGAAGAGAGAGAGAAGGAGAGAGAGAGAGAGAGAGAGAGAGAGAGAGAGAGAGAGACAGAGAGAGAGAGAGAGAGAGAGAGAGAGAGAGAGAGAGGAATGGATGAATGGGTAGATGTAGATATACTGTAGATCAGACATGTCAAACACAAGGCCCGGGAGCCAGAGCCGGCCCACGAAGTGGTTTCATGCGGCCTGCGAAGCCATCCTGGAAACAGGGAGGGAACGGCCCCCACTGCCTTGGCCCTGGCCCAGAGACCCTCCTTCTGCCAGAGACCCTCAGATCTGTCCCATTCCTGCCCAGGTCCCCATGGGCACCCATGTGCGAACGATGTAGAGCTGGCCATGCCCACCCAGTAGGCCATACGCACTCTAGCCACACCCACCCAGTAGGTCACGCCTACCCTGGCCATACCCACCCGGCCCCCTGAGGGTAACCGCAACGCTGATGTGGCCCTCAATGAAATTGAGTTTGACACCCCTGCTGTAGATGGACACAGAGAGAGAGAGAGAGATGGATGGATGGATGGATGGATGGATGGATGGATGGATGGATGGATGGATGGATGTAGATACTATAGATGGACACAGAGAGAGAGGGATGGATGGATCTGAAAAGCAGGGGGAAATTTAACTCCAAGAAGGTTCAGATAAATAGAAATTGTAGTCCCAACACCCTGGAGGATGTCAGTTCTGAGTCTGCTGGACTACTGTAGTTTACCAAGAACTTTGGGAGAATCTTTTTCCTATGCCTTCCACCCACATTTTCCCCTCTCTCTCTCTCTCTCTCTCTCTCTCTCTCTCTCTCTCTCTCTCTCTCTCTCTCTCTCTCTCTCTCTCTCTCTCTCTCTCTCTCTCCCCCCATGCATGCATGCTTCCATCTACCCATCCATCCATCTCTCTCTGTATTCATCAATAGTCCATTTATCTCTATGTACTACCTACCTACCTACCTACTATTTACCTACCTACTCATCTCTCTCTTTACCCACCCACCCATCTATCCATCCATCTCTCTCTGTGTGTCCAACTACAGTATATCTATACATCTACCTACCCATCCACCCATCCATCCATCGATCCATCCTTCTCTCGTGTGTCCATCTATAGTATATCTACATATACAGTACCTACCAATCCATCATCCACCCACCCACCCACCCATCCATCCATCCCCCTCTCTCTGTGTGTGTCCATCTACAGTATATCTACATCTACCTACCCATCCATCCATCCAACAAACCATCCATCCATCCCTATCTCTCTGTGTCCATCTATTCTATAGTATATCTACATCTACCTACCCATCCATCCATCCATCCCTCTGTGTATGTCCATCTACAGTATATCTACATCTACCTATCCATCCATCCACCCATCCAGCCATCCTATGAAAGGAAGCTCAATTTCTTTCAAGCTTGGCCCCTGCCGCCAAAACAGGCGAATCGTAGAAGATAACCCCGAGAATGAATGCTTTGTGGGAAGGGTTGACATTATTTTCCACCGACATCTCCCCATTGGTGGCTTTCTTTGTGTTTTTACATTCAAGCAGAGAGACACAGACGTGCATCTGCATGGCATGTCTTCTTGATGCAGGCTACCCTACCCTGAAATTAAAAAATCTCACCCCTCTTCTTCGTGTGATCTGCCTGTGAAACACCTCCCCTCCCCCTCCCCTTCCTCCACCTTTGCCCCAACAGCTCATGAAACAAATTAAAAAGTCAAATTGAAATGCAAATCTTTCCTGCAAATAATTAATCCCAGGGTTTCTCAAATACTCATATTAATTCCACGGGTGCTGATGGGGCAGGAATCGAGAGCGGGGTATTTTTAGCGTCGAGGCTGTGTCAGACGAACCCGTGTTGAAAGATGAGCTGCTTTGCCTCCAGTTGCGCAGAGCTTTGCACAAGAACAGCCACAACGGACCCGGCAAAAGTGGGAGATTGTAAGTTCTAGTGCCACCCAAAGCATGAAAGCTGGCTGGATAACTTTGGGCCACTCACCAGGAGACGGTGAAATCTACTCTCACCTTAGGCATTAATGTCTGCTAAGTACCTTTGGGCCACTCACCAGGAGATGGTGAGTTGTAGTCTCACCTTAGGCATTAAAGTTAGCTGAGTAACTATGAGCCACGACTAGGGCTATCTCATCCAGTGCAGGTTGTCCTTGACTTATGACCATTATAGGGATCAGAGGCTCCGTTCCTAAGCAAGGTGGCTAGAAATTTAGTCATGCCCAATTTTTGGACCATTTTTTTTGCCACTGTTGCTAAGCGAATCACTGCAGTTGTTAAATGAATTAGGCGGTCACAGCAACCCTGTGAGGTGGGTTGGGCTGAGAAAGAGGGACCGGCCCAGAGTCACCCAACCAATTGTCATGGTTAAGGTAGGACTAGAACTCACTATCTCCTGGTGATTGGCCCAAAGTCACCCAGCTGGATTTCGTGGCTAAGGTGGAACTAGAATTCTCCATCTTCTGATGAGTGGCCAAAGTTATTCAGCTGTCATTAATGCCTAAGGTGAGACTAGAACTCACTGTCTCCTGGTGATTGGCCCAAAGTCACCCAGATGGATTTCGTGGCTAAGGTGGAACTAGAATTCTCCATCTTCTGATGAGTGGCCAAAGTTATTCAGCTGTCATTAATGCCTAAGGTGAGACTAGAACTCACTGTCTCCTGGTGATTGGCCCAAAGTCACCCAGATGGATTTCGTGGCTAAGGTGGAACTAGAATTCACCATCTCCTGATGAGTGGCCAAAGTTATTCAGCTGTCATTAATGCCTAAGGTGAGACTAGAACTCACTGTCTCCTGGTGATTGGCCCAAAGTCACCCAGATGGATTTCGCGGCTAAGGTGGAACTAGAATTCACCATCTCCTGATGAGTGGCCAAAGTTATTCAGCTGATATTAATGCCTAAGATGAGACTAGAACTCACTGTCTCCTGGTGATTGGCCCAAAGTTACTCAGCCAGCTTTCATGGCCAGGGTGGCACTAGAAATTACATTCTCCCACTTTCTAGCCTGGTGCCTTAACCACTAGACCATACTGGCTCTAAACTAATAGCCATGGAACCCTGTGAAGTCTTTCTTCATTACTAACTCTTTAGAGATTTTTTTTTCTTTGTTCTTTCTCTCTCCTGCTCTTCTAGAAGGTGAGTTGCTGATTCAATGAAATCTCCAGCGGAGGCCGAGTCATTGTGATCCCTGACTGGTGTGGGTGGAATAAATGACTCTTTTGTTGGTCTTCCATGGACCCAGTTGGCAGCTCCCCTCCTGGTTGTGCCTACTCAGAGCTGGGCCTGTTGCTTTTGCATCGCCTGCCCTCCCTCCTGTAGAGGCTGATCACATCTGTTTTGTTTAGGCTTCTCTCTGCTGGGGTTGCTCATTACGACAGAAAGGAGCATTTGATGGAGTAATAGGGGGGGGGGAACCACCGGGGTGGGGCTGGAAAGGGACAGCTTCCAATCCCTCCGACAATATGAAGTGGAAATTCCACCAGGCAATGGAGGGAAAAAAAGTATTGCCGGCTTTACGGAAGGGAAGAGATGGGCTGATTCTTGCTAGAAAAGGAACTGACAAAATGATTAAACACCTTATTAGGGAAATTAGTCCCAGCTCCAGTTTTCTACTCAAAGAGACATAAAAGGTAAAAGGTAAAGGTTCCCCCGCACTTGTGTGCTAGTCGTTTCCGACTCTAGGGGCCGGTGCTCATCTCCGTTTCAAAGCCGAAGAGCCAGCGCTCGTCCGAGGACGTCTCCGTGGTCATGTGGCCGGCATGACTAGACGGCAATGGCGCACGGAACGCTGTTACCTTCCCACTGGAGTGGTCCCTATTTTCCTACTTGCATTTTTACGTGCTTTTGAACTGCTAGGTTGGCAGAAGCTGGGATGAGTAACAGGCGCTCACTCTGCTATGCGGCACTTGGGATTCGACCCGCCAAACTGCCGACCTTCTGATCCACAAGCCCAGCGTCCTAACCCACTGAGCCACATAGAACATAGAATAATGGGGTTGAAAGGGACCTTGGAGGTCTTCTAGTCCAAACCCCCTGTCAGGCAGGAGATCCTATGCCATTCTGACGAAGGACTCTCCAGTCTTTTCTTAAAAACCTGCAGTGATGGAGCACCCACAACTTCTGGTGGCAAGCCGTTCCACTGGTGAATTGTTCTCAGCGTCAGGAAATGTCTCCTTAGTTCCAGGTTGCTTCTCTCTTTCATGACCTTCTCTTGCTCTCTGGCACTTTGGAAAATAAGTCGACACCTTCTTCTCCCGCAGAGTTCTCCAAGGACTGCTGTCATGTCACACCTAGTCCTTCTCTTTGATAGGTTAGATGTAACCGGGTTCCCTCGATCATTCCTCATGCAGCTTAGCTTCCAGACTTCTTATTATCTTGTTGTTCTTCCTAAACAGCTGATCCAGACCATGGCTGTGGTCCCTCTGCCTGGAAAAGACATTCTCCAGAGTTACTGTCCAAGAACAGGGACAGTAACTTACTCCAGCCCCTATAATTTGCTCTAACTCTGATCCTCTAAGCCAGAGGTCAAGGCAACGCCGAGGAAATATCCTTCAGGATATATCGGTGAGTCCAGGATAGTCCAGACCGTTTCCTACCGGATTCCTTAGACACCATCTAATGGAGCTGAGGTCACGGCCCCCATGCTGGACTCAGAGTCTGCAAAATCAGCAAGTGGTTCTTCAGAGAGCTGCTTTCAGCCATCTGTCCAAATGAAGCTTGGAGAACATGTTCAGGTTGACTGACCACCGCCTATCTTTTTCATGTGAACGGCTAACGGCTTCAAGCATCTTCCCCGTAGGCATCGGGAGAGTTAAAGGGTTTTGTGAAACCCTAAGAGGGCCGATGGAGCAATCGGCGAGTTTGCTCCTGCCTGTCAGGATTTTGATATCTGCCATGTTGGTTTGCCCATGGATACAGTTTAATTTCAGGGAAGGGTAGTCTGTAAAATTAAGGTTACAAGAACATGTCAGCCTGTCACGGGTAAAGGAGGCTGTGGAAGAACAGAGTGGGATGAATGACATCAAATCCATAGTATGTTTAAAGGACTTGCCTCGGTGCACATATAACGCCTCTTGATGAGAAGCTGAACGTGACCAAGAAGCCTTCAGCCTCCTCAATTTGGTGATCTCTGGGACAGGAGTAGATGAATTTCCTGACTGTGTACAGTGTGTGGACAAAGCAGAGACATTTCCTCACAGTGAGGGCAATAAACCAGTGGAACGGCTTGCCTTCAGAGATTGTGGGCGCTTCATCACTGGGGGGGGGGGTTAAGAAGAGACTAGACAGCCATTTGTCTGAAATGGGATAGGGTTTCCTGCCTAAGCAGGGGGGTTGGACTAGAAGACCTCCAAGGTCCCTTCAAACTCTGTTATTCTGCTCCGTTAATCTATTATTCTTTCTATGATCTCATGTGTACATCTCATCAAGCACAAAGACATTCTGGAATAGTACAGGATCTCCTGCCAAGGGCAAGGGGGCTAGACTAGAAGACCTCCAAGGTCCCTTCCAACCCTATGTTCTAATTCATGGAAGTCATGTCTGTCAAGGGCCAAAGACAATATGGCATCTCTGGCTTGTGGGCGGGTTGGATGGCTTCAAAATCTGGTCAGGTGGAATAAGGGCAGATGATGGCTACCTCCTTGTGTGCAAGCACACCAAAGGGATCTAATTGACCATTAGGATCTCTGGCTTGTGGGCGGGTTGGATGGCTTCAAAATCTGGTCAGGTGGAATAAGGGCAGATGATGGCTACCTCCTTGTGTGCAAGCACACCAAAGGGATCTAATTGACCATTAGGATCTCTGGCTTGTGGGCGGGTTGGATGGCTTCAAAATCTGGTCAGGTGGAATAAGGGCAGATGATGGCTACCTCCTTGTGTGCAAGCACACCAAAGGGATCTAATTGACCATTAGGAAACAACACACAGGCAGTCCTCAGCTTACAACTGTTGGTTCAGCACCCATTCAAAGTTACAATGGCACTGAAAGGAAGTGATTTACAGCTCGCCCTTGCCCTTAACGACCGTCATAGCTTCCCTACAGCCATGTGATCAAAATTTGGACATGCATTTACAGTGATTACAGCCTCCCAGGGTCCCTGATTGCCATTTGCAAACTTCCAGGCAGCTTCCACCAGACAAAATCAAGGGGAGAAACGGGATTTGCGTAACAACCACATGATTCATTTAATAACCACAGAGCTTTGCTTCGCAACCGTGGAGAAAAAGGTTGTAAAATCAAGCAGGACTCACTCACTCAGCAATAGCGGATACCACTTCACAGTGCTTTCCAGCCCTCTCTAAGCGGTTTAGAGAGTCAGCCTCTTGGCTCCAACAACCTGGGTCCTCATTTTACCGACCTCGGAAGGCTGGAAGGCTGAGTCAACCTTGAGCCGGTCAGGATTGAACTGCTGGCAGTGGGCAGAGTTAAGGAAGGAAGGGAGATAGCCCTTAGACTTATATACCACTTCACAGTGCTTTAAAGCCCTCTCTAAGAGGTTTATCAGCCTCTTGCCCCCAACAATCTGGGTCCTCCTTTTACCGACCTCGGAAAGATGGGAGGCCGAGTCAACCTTGAGCCGGTCAGGATCGAACTGTCAAACTGCAGGCAGCCGGCAGTCAGAAGAAGTAGCCTGCAGTACTGCATTCTTACCACTGCACCACCACAGCTCACTTAACAACCGTCTGGCTTAGCAGCAAAAATTCTGGTCCCAATTGTGTAAGTCGAGGACTGCGTGTGTCACCCAACTCTCGACAGTTCAAAACTGTGTATTTCAAAGGTGAAATTGCCCATATATCCAGGGTAATTGCTCGTGAGGTGCAGTTTTCCAGAGAACAGGGCAGAAACCATCCTTCTTCTTGGACGCTTTCAGACTTTCCAGTTCAACCTGCAGTTTTTGGATTTCCTAGTGGTATTCCATCCATATAACAAACTGAACATGCTTAGCTCCCAAGACCAGACAAAACATGACCAGCTCTGGGGTCTTGCTTTCGTTTCTTGAATATCAGGTATGATTAGCTGGGCCACACAACATGTGAAACAATATGTGAATCAGAATAGAGCTGGAAGGGACCTTGGAGGTCTTCTAGTCCAGCCCCCTGCTCAATCAGGAGATCCTATCCCGTTTCAGACAAGTGACTGTCCAGCCTCTTCTTAAAAACCTCCAGTGATGAAGCGCCCACAACTTCTGGTTAACGGTTCTCCCTGTTAGGAAGTTTCTCCTTACATGCGAAACAAGAGTTTGCAAACCGCAGCGGGCAGTGACAAACCTAGGTTACCAAGTCCGGCTTCCAGATAACCAAGCTAACCACCATTGGTTTGAATGGATCAGTAAATTGCCACCCTTGCGAAGGGACTGTGCGCAATGGGGAATAAAAAGATGCTAGGCGTGCGTTCGTCAGCCGAGATATATATCGTTTATATGCTCTGCAAACACAGCCCCATTTTACATTCATCTGAACCAATATCCATCCGGCTTGCTGGTGATTTTGAATTTTAACAAAGGACTCACCCTGCTAATAGCCTTATGCTCAGCGCGGCTTATTAGAAAACAGGTCTCTGATAGCCCAGGCTACATTCTCCTCTGTAAAATTGCCTATTCTCTCTTGCTCTGCCCCCTAAATGGTCTCCAGGAACAAAAGGTTTCTATGCTGCCATAACAGCGAGCTTTTATGTACTTTAAGTTGCTGGGCAACAGTAAGCTTTGCCACCCACAGGTATTTGCCTTCAGATGGGCTGAGAAGCAAAACAGAGAGAAAGGAAAGAAATAATAAAGCAATTTGCAATGGTTCCTTAAGGGGCTATTAACATTCACAGGGGCCCCCTGCCTTTACAGGTCCAAAGCTGCTTCAAAGCCCACTTGACTCCATCACTAGAGATTTTTAAGAGGAGGCGACAGTCACTTGTCTGAAACGGGATAGGATCTCCTGATTCAGCAGGCATTGACCTCTATTCTATCCTGTTCTGTTCATTCTAAATTCTATTCTATTCTGTTCTGTTCTGTTCATTCTGAATTCTATTCCATTCCATTCTGTTCTGTTCTGTTCTGTTCTATTCTGTTCTATTCATTCTGAATTCTATTCTATTCTATTCTGTTCTGTTCTGTTCTATTCTGTTCTATTCATTCTGAATTCTATTCTATTCTATTCTATTCCATTCATTCTGAATTCTATTCATTCTATTCATTCTGAATTCTATTCTATTCTATTCATTCTGAATTCTATTCTATTCATTCTGAATTCTATTCTATTCTATTCTATTCATTCTGAATTCTATTCTATTCATTCTGAATTCTATTCTATTCTATTCTATTCTATTCTATTCTATTCTATTCTATTCTATTCCATTCATTCTGAATTCTATTCTATTCTATTCATTCTGAATTCTATTCTATTCATTCTGAATTCTATTCTATTCTGTTCTATTCTATTCTATTCTATTCTATTCTATTCTATTCTATTCTATTCTATTCTATTCCATTCATTCTGAATTCTATTCTATTCATTCTGAATTCTATTCTATTCTATTCTGTTCTATTCTATTCTATTCTATTCCATTCTATTCCATTCATTCTGAATTCTATTCATTCTATTCATTCTGAATTCTATTCTATTCTATTCATTCTGAATTCTATTCATTGTATTCATTCTGAATACTATTCTATTCATTCTGAATTCTATTCTATTCTATTCTATTCTATTCTATTCTATTCTATTCTATTCTATTCTATTCTATTCTATTCCTAGTTTGGAGTAACTTTCGTGCCCAGTATGACAATCTCAAAAGTCTTGAAATTAAAATGGGCTCCTGCAGGTAGTCCTCGACTTAGGATGATAATTGGGACCACAGCCAAAAGGATGGTAAAATTGGGAGCGCATCACTTCACAATTGGAATAGAGCTGGAAGGGACCTTGGAGGTCTTCTAGTCCAGCCCCCTGATCGAGCAGTAGATCTTATACCATTTCAGACAGGTGGCTGTCCAGGCTCTTCTTAAAAACCTCCACACCTTCTGGAGGCAGGCTGTTCCACTGGCTAATTGTCCTCACTCTTAGGAAGTTTCTCCTTAGTTACAGGTTGCTTTTCTTTTTGATTAGTTTCCATCCATTGTTTCTTGTTCTGCCTTCTGGTGCCTTGGAGAATAAGTTGACTCCTCTTCTTTGTGCCAGCCTCTCAAATACTGGAACGCTGCTTTTATGTCCCCACTAGTCCTTCTTTTCTCTAGACTAGCCAAACCCCAATCCTGGCACCGTTCTTCGTATGTTTTTGTCTCCAGGCCTTTAATTGTCTGAGTTGCTTTTCTTTGCACTTTTTCCAAAGTCTCAACATCTTTTTTGTAAGGTGGGGACCAAAACTGGATGCAGGTATTCCAGGTGTGGCTTTACTAAGGCTTTATGAAGTACTTTGCTTAGCAATAGCAATTTTGGTCCCTATTTATTTATTTATTTATTTATTTATTTATTTGATTTATTTGATTTATATACCGCCCTTCTCCCGAAGGACTCAGCTGGTCCTCGCCTTACGACCGCAATTGAGCCCAAAGTTCCCGTTGCTCGGCGAGACACTCGTTAAGTGAGCTGTGCCCCGTTTTCACAACCTTTCTTGCCACCGTTGTTACGCGAATCCCTGCAGTTGATAAGTGAGTAACCCGGTTCTTAAGTTAATCCGGCTACCCTGCTGATTTTGCTTGGCAGAAGGTCACAAAAGGGGATCCTATGGACCCCGGTACACTGCGACTGTCATAAATATGAGTAAGTTGCCAAGGATCTGAGTTTTGGTCACATGACCGTGGAGATTGCTGCAGGGGTTGTAAGTGTGAAAAACAGCCATAAGTCCCTATTTTTCAGGGGCATTATAACTTTGAACGGTCACTAAATGGGCGGTTGTAAATCAAGGACTCCCTGTACTTCTATGGATTTCCTGGTGGCGTCTTGTCCATGTCACCCCCAAATCTGATCCTGCTTAATTCTTTGAAGTCAGCTAAAATCCAGACTAAAGTCAACACTGATGGTCTTGTTTTGGAAATCATTAAGATGATTAAACAACAACTCCTGTGACATATATTGTGTTACTCTGGACATTTTGTTTAAGGGAAGGGTGTTGTGGGGGTTTCGTGGGTGGGTTAAATCCTCTAAGTTAATACCAGACTAAGGAGAGCTTTCAAATGAAGGCAGGTCATCAATATTTATTCTATAGACAATATTTGCGGTTATGAAACAGACCTTGTGGATATTTTTTTTATTTACATTGTTAATCAATCCAAAAAGAATTAAACTAACCTCATAAAGGAAAGGGTCAGAGTATTAATTAACTTAAAATTCATTTGGGGTAGCTTGAAACAAGGCAGAAATTGCAGTAACGCCTAAGTTACTGTGACCATTACGATTTTCACAGATTAGCAAAAATTTCCTGCATTCTCACCAAGTTTACGATTAACTTAGATTTTGCAATGCACCTTGATTCAACATTTTTGTCCCTCTTCTCTGCCAGATAAAAATTACATTTCAGTGCTGCTTTAACCCCAGGACTTTTTTATTTTTATTTTTATTTATTTTATTTTAATTCCATTTACATCCCGCCCTTCTCCAAAGACTCAGGGCGGCTTACAAGCTTAGCAGTAGCCTTCATTCTATGTATATGCCTGCTTATTAGGGCTTTCACACACACCCCAAGCGGCATTTTTACAAAGTCAGCTTAATTGCCCCCAACAATCTGGGTCCTCATTTTACCTACCTCGAAAGGACGGAAGGCTGAGTCAACCTTGAGCCTGGTGGGACGTGAACCTGCACTAATGGCAGGCAGCTGGTGTTACTTAAGGAGGCATTAGCCCACTGCTCCACCAAGGCTCTGCTTATGAGCTCTAGTCAAGAAAGACATTGTGACTTAATTTTTTATTTTATTTTTTTATTTTAATTCCATTTATATCCCGCCCTTCTCCGAAGACTCAGGGCGGCTTACAAGCTTAGCAGTAGCCTTCATTCTATGCATATGCCTGCTTATTAGGGCTTTCACACACACACCCCAAGCGGCATTATTACAAAGTCAGCTTAATTGCCCCCAACAATCTGGGTCCTCATTTTACCTACCTCGGAAGGATGGTAAGGCTGAGTCAACCTTGAGCCTGGTGGGATGCGAACCTGCACTAATTGCAGGCAGCTGGTGTTACTTAAGGAGACATTAGCCCACTGCTCCACCAAGGCTCCAATTATTATTATTAATATAGGTCACATAAACCAAGTCTATGTGAGCCTGACAGTATACTGTATATACATTTAAATCCTCCTCATCAGAAATGGATCGTAAATTTGCCTTTGAAACCAGAAAGTAGTAGGATTCATTGGCCAGCACAAAATACTATCTATTATTTTGACCCAAAGAAAGCTTATTTCTTTAGGGTAGAGAACGTATGCAAACTCTATCTGTGTTTGAATGTTGGATGGATTTCACTCAAAACCAGTCCTTTAAATCCCAAGAGCGTGAAACGTACATATTGGCTTTTAGATAATGCTGCATTTCTTGTTGTTCATGTTGTGTATTTGTTATTTTGTTTCCTGGCCAAAGTTATTTTTGGCAGAAAATAAGTAAGTAAATAAGTAAAATTCCATCGCATTCAGTTCTCAGCCAAAGTAATTGCTTTTGGGCTTTAAAGGGAGGAAAGTCTCAAGGCCAGGGATCATAAAATTTCTCTTGGATAACAAGTTGAATAGCTTGAGTTGTGGGTGCTCCATTGCTGGAAGTTTTCAAGAAGAAATTGGACAGCCCTTTGACCATGGTGGTACAGTTCTACAGGTGTTCTAAAATAGCCAGAGGATGACATAGAACATAGAGCCATAGGGCTGGGAAGGGACCTTGGAGGTCTTCTAGTCCAACCCCCTGCTCATGGCAGGAGACCTTTTAACGTCCAGGTCAAATGGCTGTCCGGTCTATTTTTGAAACCTCCATCGATGGAGCACCCATAACTCCAGGAGGCAAACTATTCTATTGATTATTTGTTCTCACTGTCAGGAAAATCCTCCTTAGTTCTAGGTTGCTTCTCTCCTTGATAAGCCTCCATCTGTTATTTCTTGTCCTGCTCTCAGGTGCTTTGGAGAATAGGTTGAACCACATCTTCTTTGTGGCAGCCCCTCAGATATTAAAACACTGATATCGCATCACACCGAGTCCTTCTTTTTATTAGACTAGATATACCTAGATCCCTTAACCGTTTATCATATGAGACTGAACCTCTTTTATATATATATATACATATATATGTATAAAAGGTAAAGGTTCCCCTGCACATGTGTGCTAGTCGTTTCCGACTCTAGGGGCCGGTGCTCATCTCCGTTTCAAAGCCGAAGAGCCAGTGCTTGTCTGAGGATGTCTCCGTGATCATGTGGCTGGCATGACTAGACGCCAAAGGCGCACGGAACGCTGTTACCTTCCCACCGGAGTGGTCCCTATTTTTCTACTTGCATTTTTACATGCTTTCGAACTGCTAGGTTGGCAGAAGCTGGGACGAGTAACAGGTGCTAACTCTGCTACGCAGCACTCAGGAGCCACCGCGTCCCTTGTATATATGTATGTGTATGTGTATGTGTATGTGTATATGTATATGTATATGTATATGCATATGTATATGTATATGCATATGCATATGCATATGCATATGCATATGTAAGGGACGCGGTGTCTCAGTGGGTTTGGATGCTGAGCTTGTCGATCAGAAGGTCGACAGTTTAGCAGGTCGAATCCCGAGTGCCGTGTAACAGAGTGAGCGCCTGTTACTCGTCCCAACTTCTGCCAACCTAGCAGTTCGAAAGCACGTAAAAATGCAAGTAGAAAAATAGGGACCACTATGGTGGGAAGGTAACAGCGTTCCGTGCGCCTTTGGCGTCTAGCCATGCCGGCCACATGACCACGGAGACGTCCTCGGACAAGCGCTGGCTCTTCGGCTTTGAAACGGAGATGAGCACCGGCCCCTAGAGTTGGAAACGACTAGCACGCATGTGCGGGGGAACCTTTACCTTTTTATATGTATATGTATATACTATGTCCTGGTGGATCAGAAGAGAGAAATGGCACAAGTGTTGATAAAGATGGTCTATGATCATGTTCAGAGCTAGAACTAAAGAAAGAAGAATCCTCTTGGCAGATCTAAAACACAGAAGAAACAAGAGAATTCAACACATTTCGAAAACCATCCTAGGAATCTCAGTGCAAGATAGAGGAATTGCAAACCAACTTTGCTTTCTGATGGCCTGAACTATTATAAATCTAACTTCTTCTGGCCATCATCACCACCTAATTTTAAAGAGTGTGCTTATTCCTACAGGATGTTGAGAACCAGCTCAAAAGTGGGGGTGATTTTGCTACATTTTGTAAAGCAATGGGCAAAATTGGCCTCTAGTCATGCTGGCGGCATCTTCCCTGAATCATGAACGAAGCACCAGCAATCTCCAACCAAAATCTGGGATCCGGGTACAACAATTCCACATCTTCACAAATTGGCCAACTGAATGCACCTGCTACTCAACACCATCCATGGTGACAAAAGCACAGTCAAGTCCCAGAGTCTTGATGAACTGAAGCTCAAGGCCCACTCTTACTTATAAGAGCTTCCAACTTCAAAATGAACAACAGTCACCAAGCATGCTCTGTGCATGCCTAGTTTTACACAACAGATATTTCCAAAGGTTAGAATGTGGAGGCCATTGTTACGAGCCACAAAGGGAAAGCCACGTTGGATATTTCAGTTCAAGAGAAAGCAGACCGACACATCGATAAAAGTTGCTGTTCTCCCCAATTCGGACACACGCATACACTTCTGCACACAAGCACTCTTGAGTCTTAATGAGAAAAGACACCTGTGGTTGCACACAAGCACGCACGCACCCCAGCTTTCTTACCAGTTCTCAGCATTGGGATCAATGCGCTCACACACAATGGTAGCAGTCGTCTGTGTCCGTCCATTGTCAACATCTTGTTGAACTTGCCACCGGTGTGGATCAATGACTCGAATGTCGATGATCTTCACACCTGGGGCAGCCTTAACTCTGCCGGGAAAGCAACAAAGATGGGTTTAGTCCTGAACAATTAAGGCAAATAAGAGAGCAACATTCCCAAATGCTAACAGATCTTTGTGTCCTGCAGGCCCCAGAGCAACAACTGGATGGAGCTTTGCCATGTCCCTCAGCCCTGGGACAATACGGGACCATTTTTCCAAAGCGAATGAGGTCCTTCTCCCAAGCTTCTCCTAAGGTCCTCCTCTTTTACCTGGAGGCTGAGTTGTGAGATTCTGTTCTGCAGTTACACTGTATTTTTTCCCAGCTGATGTCATCCTAAATATATTTATTTTATTTAGAAAATTCACATTGCCACCCACTCGCGCAAATTTCCCTTTCCAAAGCACTTATATGGATATTCTTAAAGTCAGTGAAAATGTGAATGAAGGAGAAACTTTCCTTCTGAATCCTGGACTTTAAACCCAACGACTTTTCCCTGGTCAAACAGGACCATGAGATCCTAAGCAGCCAAATCCTAAGGCCTTTTTTTTTATTGGCGGGAGAGGTTGGGAGATTTTCAAGGACAAAAAGGGGTGCGTGGATCCCCTTGAAGATTTAACACCTTCATTGTCTTCCAAGTGGGGGAAAAAGCTGGGGTGAAAAATGGGTGGGTTTACAACGAATTTTCCATTAGTCACAAGCTGTCCTTCTGTGCAGTGGAGAATTCTGGATGGGCTTACTTCTCCATCAGTCGGTTTGAAATCTTGGGTCCTGTGTAATTCCCCCCCCCTCTTTTCCTCCTGCAATTTATGTTGACATGGCAAGGACATAATAGCCGTGTTTCCCCGAAAATAAGACCAGGTCTTTTTTTTTCCTGCAAAAGAAGCACGTCTTATTTTTTTTTCCTGCAAAAGAAGCACCAGGTCTTATATTTTTTTGGGGGGGTGGGGTGTCTTTTTACACTCACCTCCTGCACTTACAGCCCTGCCCAGCCAGCCCACTTCTTCTACAGCCGAAGGAGCAGCTGCGTTCTGGCCTGCATTTCGCAGCCAAAGGCCTTTCTGGAAGGCCTCTGCAGCCGAGTCCCGAGCTATGGATTCATGGCTCAGTTCTCAGCTGCAGTGGCCTTTCCAGAAATGCAGGCCTGGCTGCAGGAGAGGCCTGGCTGCAAGGTGAGTGAGTGCGGGGTGCACGGGGTAGATCCACACCCCGACCCCTGCCCCAGCTTGATTTTTAAGTGTGTGCCTCGCCCCAAAACTAGGGCTTATTTTGGGGGGTAGGGCTTATATTAGGCCCACCCCCAAAAAATCAAGCTAGGACTTATTTTGGGGAAAAACCTTACTTTCAGGGAAACAGAGTAGTTTATCAAAGCTCTGAACTCCAGGCAAACAGCGCAACCTGGCAGCAGAAGAGCAACAAGCATCAGACAATATTTTTAGGAAAACATACAAGCAGAAACGCTGCTAACAGGTGTATCATGCTTTACTTATCAAGCTCACTGGAGGGCCAGGTAAGAAATTCCAGTCTAGAGAAACAATCAACCAGTGGAACAGCCAAACCCCCTCCCCAGAAATCGTGTGCGCCCCATCACTGGAGATCTTTAAGAAAAGACTAGACCGTCACCTGTCTGAGATGGTGTAGGTTCTCCTGCTTAAGCGGGGGTGGGGGGGGGTGGGGAAGGGGCTGGACTAGAAGACCTCCAAGGTCCCTTCCTGCTCTCTTCTATTCTATCTACTCAGGCTATTCAGGTAAAAAGTGCATGTACCTGAAGGAGCCAAACTAAGAGATCAAGGAAACTCATGGCCGTTCCTTGCATTCTGCAAAGTCAGTAAACGCACAAAAACGCACAAATCAGGTAAATCTTCCTGGTCATCCCGAGGCAGAATAGAAATAAGACCTTTAGAGCTGGGGGGGAAAAAGCTGGTTAATCCTTCTAGTCCTCCAGCAATTTTTAATGAATTCCTTGTTGCAAGTACGAAAAAGCAAAAAGAAAAAAACACAAGGCTTAATAGATTTGCTTTCCCAACCAGAGTTTAAAGTGGGGGGGGGGAGAGAAAGAAAGAAAGAAAGAAAGAAAGAAAGAGAGAGAGAGAGAGAGAGAGAGAGAGAGAGAGGAAGGGAGGGAGGGAGGGAGGGAGGGAGGGAGGGAGAGAGAGAGAGAGAGAGAGAGAGAGAGAGAGAGAGAGAGAGAGAGAGAGAGAGAGAGAAAGAAAGAAAGAAAGAAAGAAAGAAAGAAAGAAAGAAAGAAAGAAAGAAGAGGAGGGAGGAAGGAAGGAGGGGGGGAGGAAGGGAGGGAGGAAGGAAGGAAGGAAGGAAGGAAGGAAGGAAGGAAGGAAGGAAGGAAGGAAGGAAAGAAGAAAGAAAGAAAGAAAGAAAGAAAGAAAGAAAGAAAGAAAGAAAGAAAGAAAGAAAGAAAGAGGAAGGGAGGCAGGGAAGGAAGGAAGGAAGGAGGGAGGGAGGGAGGGAGGAGAAGAAAGAAAGAAAGAAAGAAAGAAAGGAAGGAAGGAAGGAAGAAAGAAAGGAAGAAAGAAAGAAAGAAAGAAAGAAAGAAAGAAAGAAAGAAAGAAAGAAAGAAAGAAAGAAAGAAAGAAAGAAAGAAAGAAGAAGAAAGAATCAATTTCTGGACAACTCCAAAGAGATGCCCTAAACAGGGAGATATTGTTGATGTGGTTATTGGGAGACCCGCCTAAAGAGAAATTTTGACGTGAAAGTAAGTGGTTGGAAACAGACTGTTTAAATTTTTATGAACCTTCGGCTCGACATTTGTACACAGAGATTTCGGCTTGTACGAGCTTGTTTTTACATTGGATTTGAGAGGATGGTGTGTTTTTTTTTCAAACTGGATTTTTTTTTCATCCACATGGCTCAGGGCCAAAACAAAACAATTGAACTGAAGCAGGAACTGGGAAATCAATCAGCTAGTTGACAATGCTAACAGGATTACGCCGCAATCTGGTGTCCCTTTACTCTTAACAAGGAGGCCCACTGGGTTGGACGCTAACTTACTCCCAGGTAAGCGAGTAGGTTGCAGCCCTTTATCTATTAATAAAGCAGTTGTTTGGAAAGGCAGAAGCCACTATGGAAAAACTAGCATTTCTAAACCATGAAAAGCAAATGGATTTTTAAGGGGGGGGGCTTATTTTTACATAAAGAGCATTTTTTTAAAAAAAACTTGTTCTTTCTGATTGACTTGGAAGGTAAGCAGGATGGGGCTCAGTTCAAACTCAGAATGGAGAGAATCTGGAAATCCTAGGATGGTTGGGTAGATCAGAAGTTCAAAAGAAAAAAAAAATCACAGAATCCAGTTTTTTGGGGGAAATTAAAACGTACACTTCTGGGTGAAAACCAACATTCACAGAGTATTATTATTATTATTATTATTATTATTATTATTATTATTATTATTATTATTATTATTATTATTATTATTATTAATTATATTAATTGGAAAGGACCTTGGAGGTCATCTAGTCCAACCCCCTGCTCAGGCAGGAAACCCTATACCATTTCAGACAAATGGCTGTCCAGTCTCTTCTTAAAAACTTCCAGTGTTGGAGCATTCACAGCTTCTGGAGGCAGGTTGTTCCACTGGTTAATTGTCCTCACTCTCAGGAAGTTTCTCCTTAGTTCTAGGTTGCTTCTCTCCTTGATGAGTTTTCCATCCGTTGCTTCTTCTCCTGCCTTCAGGGGCTTTGGAGAAGAGCTTGACTCCCTCTTCTTTGGGGCAGCCCCGGAGATATTGGAACACTGCTATCATGTCCCCCATCGTCCTTCTCTTCATTAAACGAGACATGCCCAATTCCAGCAGCCGTTCCTTATATGTTTTAGCCTCCAGTCCCCTAATCATCTTTGTTGCTCTTCTCTGCACTCTTTCTGGAGTCTCAACATCTTTTTTATATCGTGGTGACCAAAACAGGATGCAGTATTCCAAGTGTGGCCTTATCAAGGCATTGTAAAGTGGTATTAATACTTTTTTATTTTTATTTTATTTTAATAATAATAATAATAAACCTTTATTGTCAAAGTACAACATGTGTACATTGAGATTAGCTGATCCTCCCCCTGTGCTCTCTCCCCCCAACACACAATCCCATTTATATCCCGCCCTTCTCCGAAGACTCAGGGCGGCTTACAATCTAAGAAGCACAAACCAATGTGCTTAGCAATAGCCTTCATTCTATGTATATGCCTGCTTATTAGGGCTTTTGCCCCCCCAAGCGGCATTATTGCAAAGTCAGCTTATTGCCCCCAACAATCTGGGTCACTTCACGTGATCTTGATTCTATCCCTTGATTCTATATTAGAAAAAGCCTTGTCAATAAATACATATCTCAAGTCACATCCCTTAAGCTCCGCTGAAGATGTTACCTAGCCTTGGAATGAAAAGTTCGGAAACCAACCCACAAGCTCGGAGAACGAACCTCCACCCACCCATCTCAATTCTGGCATTGATCAGTTATTCAGAATGTTTTCGTTTCCATTTGACCTTACTGTTTACTCTCTTCTTTTCCCCAGGTACACATTCATATATCAAACTCAGGAGAAGAGTTTTGCACGTGAGGAAGCAGACGTGAATCCATGCAAGATTTGGAAAGAAACTGTGCATCAAACAACCTTAGGCTGGAAGTCCCTCCTGTTAAAGACGAAGCCTATTGGGAAGAAGATCTGAATGATAAGGGAGAGAGCGCTTTTGAGGCTGGATAGGAAGTTAGGATATGTTGCAGGTCCCACCTATGTTACTTCTGGTGGGACCACAGAAAAGGGACTTTTCAGCGGTGGCCTCTTCTCTGTGGAACATTATTCCCTCCAGCCTGTTAATAATAATAACAATAATAATAATAATAATAATAATAATAATAATAATAATAATAATAATAATAATAATAATAATAAAGTTGGAAGGGACCTTGGAAAGACCCAGAAGATGTGGTTTTGTCGGCAGGCCCGAGGGACCCTCAAAGGGAGGTGGAGCTGATCAAGTGATTGATTTGATTGTGTTGTTGTCACTGCCGTGGGAGTTGTGGGGGTTTTGTGTCATGTATTTTGAATGTTGCAAGCCACCAGGAGTCAGCTGTGTGTGAGTTGGGCAGCCGTATAATTTTTTTTTTAATAAGTACCATAAAAGTCACACCTCACCTTAGGAAGAGGACTGATCAACGCTTGTTCAGGGTGAGGGGAAGACGTTGCAAACTTGACAGAGCCCCAGGTTTTAATTCTGACATCCCACAATTTCAGGAAAGAAGACCTGAGGGCTATGTTGGTGTTTCAAACTATTTTAAAGACTCCCTTGTGGTTGATGCTACAGGCTTCACGTGTTCTCTCTTCAAAATGGCAGAAACATCATGCTGTGTTCTGAGCATGTAGAGGGCCAGGAAAACCCAAGGATGTGGTTTGGGAAGCCATGTGGTGTGCCAGTGTTGAGATTGCCCACCTCTGCTGTCCATCACACAGAGAACGAGGAGGAATTAACCTTGGCATAAGTAAGAGCTTTGATTTCAGAGCTCTTTGATGTCACCACGATCCCACCACATGGGACAACCCATTCAGAACAATCAGGTGAAACCCTCTTAGGTGTGACACAACACAACTACAGTAATACATCCAAAAACCAAGGCTGTGTTTCTTCTCAGCCCATTAAGTACATGAGCAATGGCCAGACCAATTAGTATAAAATGTCACAACAAAACTGAACAACAGCTGAACAACAGTGTTGGGGGGAGAGAGCACGGGGGGAGGCT
>NC_139527.1:9077256-9195197 GCF_947247035.1 Vipera ursinii
TCTCTTGGTATGCTTGTGGGGTCCTTGGTGCTCTCTGAGCTTGGTGATTTCCCTGCCGACGTTTCAGGAGCCAACTAGGCAACACCATCAGGGCTAGAAGGGAGAAGGGTTTGTAGAGTGGAGGAAAGGGGGTCCTTGGTGCTCTCTGAGCTTGGTGATTTCCCTGCAGACATTTCAGGACCCAACTAGGTAACACCATCAGGGCTGGAAGGGAGTGGGGTTGGCTCTCTGTTTATATACAAGTGGCTTGCCCTGTCAGCTACTGTCTATACAGAAAACGTCCCTTCTAGCCCTGATGGTGTTACCTAATTGGGTCATGAAAGGCCTGGAGAGTTAGTGAGGAGGGAGCTAAAAGATCAATCCTTTGGGATCCAAGCGCAAGTGTGGATGTCCCTTACCTTCCAGATGTGGCAGGAGACTTCAAGGCGCCGAGGGCAATCAGCAATTCCTCTGCAGCCCTCAGGGCATCGGTGGAGGGTGGGGTAGGAAACGGGAAATTGATTACCTATAGATAGGAAAGAGACAAAAGAGGAGATGGAGAGATACGTGTCAGGGAGTATTATGATGGTATGAAGGAGGGACCTTGGGAGACGGGAGAGAGATTGTCAGGACCCACCCCAATCCACATCCCAGGAAAGAACGAACTCTTGAACCAGAAATTGTCCAAAAGGAGCTTTTACTGAAACATGTTTGGTAATGGGAATACTAGACAGGATCTGAACTGTGTTACAGTTTGGTGCTTTTTAAAAGAGTTCCCCGGGTCGAACCCCCTCCCTCCAAGCCATCTGGTTTGTCCTGGATCAATTTAAATTCAGGTGTCAAATCCTTCCATGGGAAAGAGGGAACTCTCATGTCTTCACGACAATTGCTCCCTTCCTTTAGAGCAGGGCTGTCAAACTCAATTTCATTGAGGGCCGCATCAGCATTGTGGTTGCCCTCAGGGGGCCTGGTGGGTGTGGCCAGGGTGGGAGTGGCCTACTGGGTGGGCGTGGCTAGAGTGCGTATGGCCTACTGGGTGGGCATGGCCAGCTCCACATCGTTGGCATCAAGGGTGCCTATGGGGGCCTGGGCAGGAGTGGGACAGATCTGAGGGTCTCTGGCAGGAGGAGGGTCTCTGGGCCAGGGCCAAGGCAGCGGGGGCCGTTCCCTCACTGTTGCCAGGATGGCTTCGCGGGCCGCATGAAACCACTTTGCGGGCCGGATCTGGCCCCCGGGTCTTGTGTTTGACATGTCTGCTTTAGAGATTCTAAACGGAGATACAAACCAGATCTCTTCCCCCCCCTTCCTTGGTTGTTCTCAGTTCAAAGATTCTTCCCCTGGTCTTTCAAGACAGCCTCCCGGCAGGCTGAATGCACATCCTCTCTCTCCTCCTTGGAGAAATGGCAGAATCCAGGGGGAGGGATAAGATTTTAAAAACATACAGATAAAGAGTTTTATGAATGGGATATAAATGGATTCTGACAGAGATGCTGCTTAGCAAATGGGTCAGATAAAAGGCAAAGGATCCCACAGCCGCCTGTCAGGTCCCTGTCGGCACACGCTGCCATGCCAAGGGGAGGGGGGAACTGTTACTTGGGGGCTGAAGAATTTGATGCTTTCGCTTTGGTGTATCTGTATGGGAAACAGGGAGGGGGGGATTGATTGGGCCATCAGGTGTGACTCCTTTCTGGCCAGATCCCCCGCCTGTTACCAAGGTCGTGGCGCCAGGAGGATGGCTAAAAGTGAAGCGCTAAAAACTGAACTCTCACCTTCTCGATGTTCAAGGCTTTCATCTGCAGAATTAAATCATCAACAGGTCGCCTGGTGATCTCGGGAGCAGAGAACTGCTCAAAATCACTGAACACAGCTGAAGAATAAAGCCTGGAACACAAAAAAAGGGAGCAGCGGAGATCAAAACGATCCTTTTTTTAAAAAAAAAATTGGCTCCTTGCTAGCGGCTAAAGAAGGACCCGTGTTTAAAGAACTGTGCTAATCCCTTTGTTGTGTCCAAAAGAATCGGGATGATTTAGGGCTGTGGCGGTGACATAAAAGGGTTTGAGAGAGAAAACTCACGCCTGTGTGCAAATATTGTCCGTACGTACAGGCAAACACTAAGACAAGGTCCTTCCAAGGACACGGCTGCCCAAGCCAGATGTTGCTACCTTCACCCAGCTTTGATGATTTGGGCATGGACAGAAGAAAACGTTTGTAGCTCAGGGTTAAAATGAGGGGTCCTTGGTGCTCTGTGGAGCTTGGTGGCTTACTTACAGATGTTTCATGACCCAACTAGGTACCATCATCAGTGCTAGAAGGAAGCGGGGTTTACAGAATGGAGGGGGAGTTGGGAGGAAGAAGAGGAGGACTGTGGGGATCCTTGGTGCTCTGTGGAGCTTGGTGGCTTACTTACAGATGTTTCATGACCCAACTAGGTACCATCATCAGTGCTAGAAGGAAGTGGGGTTTACAGAATGGAGGGGAGGTGGGAGGAGGAAGAGGTGAAGGAGGAAGAAGAGGAGGACTGTGGGGATCCTTGGTGCTCTGTGGAGCTTGGTGGCTTTCTTACAGACGTTTCATGACCCAACTAGGTACCATCCTCTGTGCTAGAAGGGAGCGGGGTTTGCTCTCTATTTATATAGTAATGGCTTCCCTGTCAATGTTGGTGAGAGTGTTCTTGGTAATTCCTTGATTAGGTTGCTGCTTATTGCTTGATTGTTGATTTGGTATTACAGGGCAAATTTCTTGCATACATACAGAGGGCAAACCCCCCCCCCCGTCCCTTCTAGCACTGATGATGTTACCTAGTTGAGTAAAACCACCAAGCTCAGAGATCACTAAGGACCCCACAGTCCTTCTCCTCTTCCTCTTTTATTCCACAAATCCCACTCCCTTCTAGCACTGATGATGTTACCTAGTTGGGTCATGAAATGTCTGCAAGAAAACCACCCAGCTCAGGGAGCATCATGGATCCACATTTGGGCATTCCTGATTTTCAGGTCTGTAAAAGTAAAAAAAAAAAAAGCTAGCTGACCTGTAACAGTGGCCTGGCTCCGTTCGGCCCGCTCGGCCTGCCCGCTGGTTGGCTGAAGCCTGGGATGTCCACATAACCTTGAAGGATGAGATGCCGGTGACTTTGTCGTAGAAGCGTTTCTTGACCTTCCCACAATCAACCACGTATCTGATGCCCGGGATGGTCAGAGATGTTTCTGCCACGTTGGTGGCCACGACACACAGCCTAGTCCCAGGTGGAGATGGCCTGAAAACCTGAGTTTGGAACAGTTTTCAATGGATGAGAAAAAGAACAAACTCACCAAAGACAGAGAATAAAGTTTACTAGGCATTCCTTCTACAAGAACAATAGAATAGAATAGAATAGAATAGAATAGAATAGAATAGAATAGAATAGAATAGAATAGAATAGAATAGAATAGAATAGAATAGAATATGGAATGGAATGGAATGGAATGGAATAGAATAGAATAGATAATATGGAATGGAATGGAATGGAATGGAAAATAGAATAGAATAGAATAGAATAGAATAGAATAGAATAGAATAGAATAGAATAGAATAGAATAGAATAGAATAGAATAGAATAGAATAGAATAGGAGAGGAGAGGAGAGGAGAAGGGAATGGAATGGAATGGAATGGAATAGAATAGAATAGGAAATAAGGAATGGAATGGAAAATAGAAGAGAAGAGAAGAGAAGAGAAGAGAAGAGAAGAGAAGAGAAGAGAAGAGAAGAGAAGAGAAGAGAAGAGAAGAGGAGAGGAGAGGAGAGGAGAGGAGAGGAGAGGAGAGGGGAAGGGAAGGGAAGGGAAGGGAACAGAATAGAATAGAATAGAATAGAATAGAATAGAATAGAATAGAATAGAATAGAATAGAATAGAATAGAATAGAATAGAATAGAATAGAATAGGAGAGGAGAGGAGAGGAGAGGAGAGGAGAGGAGAGGAGAAGAGAAGGGAAGAGAATGGAATGGAATGGAATGGAATAGAATAGAATAGAATGGAATGGAATGAAATAGGAAATATGGAATGGAATGGAAAATAGAAGAGAAGAGGAGAGGAGAGGAGAGGAGAGGAGAGGAGAGGAGAGGAGAGGAGAGGAGAGGAGAAGAGAAGAGAAGGGAAGGGAAGGGAAGGGAAGGGAAGGGAAGGGAAGGGAAGGGAAGGGAAGGGAAGGGAAGGGAAGAGAAGAGAAGAGAAGAATAGAATAGAATAGAATAGAATAGAATAGAATAGAATAGAATAGAATAGAATAGAATAGAATAGAATAGAATAGAATAGAATAGAATAGAATAGAATGTATAGGCTAGACTACAGGGAGTGCAGAATTATTAGGCAAGTTGTATTTTTGAGGATTAATTTTATTATTGAACAACAACCATGTTCTCAATGAACCCAAAAAACTCATTAATATCAAAGCTGAATATTTTTGGAAGTAGTTTTTAGTTTGTTTTTAGTTATAGCTATTTTAGGGGGATATCTGTGTGTGCAGGTGACTATTACTGTGCATAATTATTAGGCAACTTAACAAAAAACAAATATATACCCATTTCAATTATTTATTTTTACCAGTGAAACCAATATAACATCTCAACATTCACAAATATACATTTCTGACATTCAAAAACATAACAAAAACAAATCAGTGACCAATATAGCCACCTTTCTTTGCAAGGACGCTCAAAAGCCTGCCATCCATGGATTCTGTCAGTGTTTTGATCTGTTCACCATCAACATTGCGTGCAGCAGCAACCACAGCCTCCCAGACACTGTTCAGAGAGGTGTACTGTTTTCCCTCCTTGTAAATCTCACATTTGATGATGGACCACAGGTTCTCAATGGGGTTCAGATCAGGTGAACAAGGAGGCCATGTCATTAGATTTCCTTCTTTTATACTCTTTCTTGCCAGCCACGCTGTGGAGTACTTGGACGCGTGTGATGGAGCATTGTCCTGCATGAAAATCATGTTTTTCTTGAAGGATGCAGACTTCTTCCTGTACCACTGCTTGAAGAAGGTGTCTTCCAGAAACTGGCAGTAGGACTGGGAGTTGAGCTTGACTCCATCCTCAACCCGAAAAGGCCCCACAAGCTCATCTTTGATGATACCAGCCCAAACCAGTACTCCACCTCCACCTTGCTGGCGTCTGAGTCGGACTGGAGCTCTCTGCCCTTTACCAATCCAGCCACGGACCCATCCATCTGGCCCATCAAGACTCACTCTCATTTCATCAGTCCATAAAACCTTAGAAAAATCAGTCTTGAGATATTTCTTGGCCCAGTCTTGACGTTTCAGCTTGTGTGTCTTGTTCAGTGGTGGTCGTCTTTCAGCCTTTCTTACCTTGGCCATGTCTCTGAGTATTGCACACCTTGTGCTTTTGGGCACTCCAGTGATGTTGCAGCTCTGAAATATGGCCAAACTGGTGGCAAGTGGCATCTTGGCAGCTGCACGCTTGACTTTTCTCAGTTCATGGGCAGTTATTTTGCGCCTTGGTTCCTCCACACGCTTCTTGCGACCCTGTTGACTATTTTGAATGAAACGCTTGATTGTTCGATGATCACGCTTCAGAAGCTTTGCAATTTTAAGAGTGCTGCATCCCTCTGCAAGATATCTCACTATTTTTGACTTTTCTGAGCCTGTCAAGTCCTTCTTTTGACCCATTTTGCCAAAGGAAAGGAAGTTGCCTAATAATTATGCACACCTGATACAGGGTGTTGATGTCATTAGACCACACCCCTTCTCATTACAGAGATGCACATCACCTAATATGCTTAATTGGTAGTAGGCTTTCGAGCCTATACAGCTTGGAGTAAGACAACATGCATAGAGGATGATGTGGTCAAAATACTCATTTGCCTAATAATTCTGCACTCCCTGTAGACTAGACTAGACTAGAATAACAGAGTTGGAAGCAACCTTGTAGGTCAGGGGTGTCAAACTCAATTTCATTGAGGGCCACATCAACACTGCGGTTGCCCTCAAGGGGCCGGGTGGGTGTGGCCTGGGTGGGCGTGGCTAGAGTGCATATGGCCTACTGGGTGGGCATGGCCAGCTCTACATTGTTTGCATCAAGGGTGCCTATGGGGGCCTGGGCAGGAGTGGGACAGATCTGAGGGTCTTTGGCAGGAAGAGGGTCTCTGGGCCAAGGCAGTGGGGGCCGTTCCCTCACTGTTTCCAGGATGGCTTCGCGGGCCACATGAAACCACTTTGCGGGCCGGATCTGGCCCCCGGGCCTTGTGTTTGACATGTCTGTTGTAGGTCATCTAGTCCAACTCCCCACCCAAGCAGCAGGCCCTACACCATTTCTGGCAGGTGGCAGTCCAGTCTCTTCTTGAAAGCTTCCAGTGATGAAGTTCCCACAACTTCTAAAGGCGACATCATCTGCGGTGATGTCGCCCATGTTGGGGATTGCCATGCTTCCCATCAGCCATGTCCTATTTGTAAAGACTCCGTTAGTGGGGTAGAATGTGGTCTGGATTCCGGAGTGGGAGGGGCTGCATTCCAGAGGGCAAAGAGACAGTGAAGTTTAGATGGGTGGGAGGAAAAGAATTATAATGGCTGCTCCCTAGCAATTCTCAAAGTATAGATAGTCCTTGACGTACGACTACCATTGAGCCCAAAATTTCCACTGCTAAGCCAGAGTTGCTGTGAGCTTTGCCCCGGTTTTATGACCTCTTTTGCCACAGTTGTTAAGTGGACCAGTGCAGTTGTTAATAACATGGTTCTTGAGTGAATCTGGCTTCAGCCTTGATTTTGCTTGCCAGAAAGTCTCAAAAGGAGAATAGATGACTCCAGGACACTGTGACCCTCATAACAACATGCAGCTTTTCTGAATGTACCCCAATATTCCTACAGGGGTGTTTAGTCTTACCTTGGCTTGCTTTTCTGGAGCCAGCAAAGAGTAGAGCGGAAGAACATAAAGTGGGTGGGAAGAATCCGGTTTTTCACCTGCATTCAAATTATAAACAGGACAAAAAAAAATAGATTAAGTGCTGAAAAGATTAGCCAGCAAGATTATTAGTACTATAATCCGTATTTTCCAGACACAGTAAGGCCTCTGCTATTTTTTGTTTGATCATTGATGTTAACCTTATGTGCTTTTGTTTTAATCACTCGCTTCCCCAGGAATCCTCACGAAATAAAGCAGTATAAAAATATCAATAAAAATATAACCAGTAAATAAATACAGTTCAATATGTTTGGCAAATCAGAGCTAAGAAGCAGGGGAAGAAGAGAAGCAGCAGCTATTTTTCAGGCAGCTTCATGAGAACTAGTCTCTTTGTTACTTTATTTAGATTTATTGACCGTAAATCTAACAGAATGGTTACTTTAAAAACAGGAATACTTGATCTTAAAAAAAAGATCTCCCGCTGAAGACCAACATCTTTGAGCAGGTTATACAATAAGCTGCTAACTTAACATTTGTGGTTTGTTGAACAAGCCAGGGTTTCAACCTATGATAATATGAAGGCAAGATCTGTCCATAAATTAGAAACATAAAGAAGCTGTCTTATCTTATTACGGCTCAGGCTAATGTGGTTTGATTGGCTAACCATGATTAAAAAATCTCTCTGGTCTTCTGTGCAAACTCAACCAAGTTTCAAATGCTTGGAAAGGACAAACCTTCTTGAAGGCAATTTTCGCCCACATCAAGGTCAAGATCCGAACCAACTGAGTTTGCTTCTTCATCATCTTCGGCGGCTTCACGGTCTTCGTCTCCGTCAACTGGCAGAACGGAATAATTATCCAGATCAATGTTGGGCAGGGTCTAGAAAGAAAGGAAAAAAAACCAACAACTTCAAAGACTCGAAAAACTTCTAGATTTAAAATTTAGAAGGCATTTGGGAGAACCTTAGACGTGATTGAAAAGTACGAGCATATCCAATCATTAAAGCAAGAAGATAAATCAGATTGTTGTGTTTAAGTAGATAGAGGGTACTTAGAAGATGAATGTGCAAAACTAAGATATTTTGGGGAATTTTTTTAAGAAGAAGCAAATATATCTTGTCAATAGAATAGAATAGAACAGAATAGAAAAGAGCTGGAAGGGACCTTAGAGGTCTTCTAGTCCAACCCCCTACTCAAGCAGGAGAACCTATACCATCTTAGGTGAATGTCTAGACTCTTCTTAAAAATCTCCAGTACGGAGTGCCCACGATTTCTGGAATCAAACTGTTCCACTGGTTAATTGTCCTCCCTGTCTGGTGGCAGCCCCTCAGATACTGGAATACTGCTATCATGTCTCCCCTATTTCTTCTTTTCTTTAGACTAACCCAGGGGTAGGCAACCTCGGCTCTTTTATGACTCATGGACTTCAACTCCCAGAATTCCTGAACCAGCATGGCTGGCTCAGGAATTCTGGGAGTTGAAGTCCATGAGTCATAAAAGAGCCGAGGTTGCCTACCCCTGGACTAGCCA
The DNA here is from genome assembly GCF_947247035.1 of Vipera ursinii. NCBI lineage: Eukaryota > Metazoa > Chordata > Lepidosauria > Squamata > Viperidae > Vipera > Vipera ursinii. The sequence goes on from NC_139527.1 coordinate 9,085,659, forward strand.
AACCCAAGTCCTGCAGCCGTTCTTCGTATGTTTTAGTCTCCAGGCCTTGGATCATCTTAGTCTTTAACTTATTACCATTTATTTAGTGACCAAAGTTACAATGGCAATGGAAAAAAGTGACTTGCAACTGGTCCTTGCGCCTGTAATGGTGCACCATATAAATGGCCATATGATCAAAATTTGGGCTCTTGGAAACCAGACTGCATTTATGACAGTTGCAGGAAAATTTTGCTTACTTGAAGAAAGTGCTTCTTTTTCCGTCTGGATTTCTTAAACCTTCGGATGGCTTTCAGAGAATCGTACTCATCATCAGAACCTACAAAGAGCAAAGCCACATCTTTCTCAACCAAGTCTAATAAATGTTAGTAGAACTCCCAGAATTCCCCTGGCAACATGGACAGACCTCAACTCCCAGAAGGCCCCAGCTAGCATGGACTTCCATCACCCAGAATTCCCCAGTAACATGGATGGACTTCAACTGCCAGAATTCCCCAGCCAGCAAGGGTGGACCAAATCCCAAATTTTCCCAGTCGACACAGATGAACGAACTCCCAGAATTCCCTAGCAAGTCCACCCATTCTGGCTGGGGAATTATGGGAGGTGAAGCTCTCCCCTCTTAATGTGGCCAGGATTGAGAAACACAGCTCTGGAGTGATTTAAGAGAGTGATGAACAGGGCCAAGAACTTCCTGATTTTGGGGGGGGGAGGTTTCACTTATCATCGGATATCAGGGTCATTTCAGAGAGTTGAAAGGGTGGAGAAGATCAATTAAAGTCGAGTAAAGTCCTCGACTTACGACAGGTCATTCAGCGACCACCTGAAGTTACGTCACTAAAAAAGGGACTTACGAACATTTTCACAGTGGTGATTGTTGCAGCATCCCTGTGGGTCATGTGATCAAAATTTGGACCCTGGAAAATGATTCATATTTATGACACGCTTGGAAACTGACTCATATTTATGACGGTTGCAGCATCCCTGGGTCACGTGCTCCCCTTTTGCAACCTTCTGACGAGCAAAGTTAACGAGCAAAGCCAGATTCACTTGGCAACATGCTACTAACTTTTTTGCGCTGCTGTTGGAGGAAGGATTAAAATGGAGGACACAGGGGTCAGAGCTGAAGGTAGACATTTAGCTATGCACTTTAGGATGGACACCTTTTGAAGGGTGTGGGAGCATGAACGGATTCCCAGAGCCTGGGTGGAGCAGTGGGCTAATGCCTCCTTAAGTAACACCAGCTGCCTGCAATTAGTGCAGGTTCGAGTCCCACCAGGCTCAAGGTTGACTCAGCCTTCCATCCTTCCGAGGTCGGTAAAATGAGGACCCAGATTGTTGGGGGCAATAAGCTGACTCTTAACTGCTTAAGAGAGGGCTGTAAAGCACTGTGAAGCGGTGTATAAATCTAAGTGCTATTGCTATCTATCATCTATGTATATCATTCATCTGTCATCTATATCTATCTATCTATCTATCTATCTATCTATCTATCTATCTATCTATCTATCTATCATCTATCTATCTATCTATCTATATCTATCTATCTGTCTGTCTGTCTATCATCTATATCTATCATCTATCTATCATCTATCTATCTATCTATCTATCTATCTATCTATCAATCATCTCTCATCATATGGCTATTATCTATCCATATCTATCTATCTGTCTGTCTGTCTATCTATCTATCTATCTATCTATCTATCTATCTATCTATCTATCTATCTATCTATCTATCTATCTATCTTGGTGGAGCAGTGGGCTAATGCCTCCTTAAGTAACACCAGCTGCCTGCAATGAGTGCAGGTTCGCATCCCACCAGGCTCAAGGTTGACTCAGCCTTCCATCCTTCCGAGGTAGGTAAACTGAGGACCCAGATTGTTGGGGGCAACAGGCTGACTCTGTAAACTGCTTAAGAGAGGGCTGTAAAGCACTGTGTAAAGCGGTGTATAAATCTAAGTGCTATTGCTATCTATCATCTATGTTTATCATTCATCTGTCATCTATATCTATCTATCTATCTATCTATCTATCTATCTATCTATCATCTATCTATCTATCATTATCTATATCTATCTGTCTGTCTGTCTGTCTATCATCTATCTATCTATCATCCATCCATCCATCCATCCATCCATCCATCCATCCATCCATCTTTCTATCTATCTATCTATCTATCTATCTATCTATCTATCTATCTATCTATCTATCTATCTATCTATCATCTATCTATTTATCTATCTATCTATCTATCTATCTATCTATCTATCTATCTATCTATCTATCTATCTATCTATCTATCTTGGTGGAGCAGTGGGCTGATGCCTCCTTAAGTAACACCAGCTGCCTGCAATTAGTGCAGGTTCGAGTCCCACCAGGCTCAAGGTTGACTCAGCCTTCCATCCTTCCCAGGTAGGTAAAATGAGGACCCAGATTGTTGGGGGCAATTAAGCTGACTTTGTAATAATGCCGCTTTGGGTGTGTGTGTGTGAAAGCCCTAATAAGCAGGCAGATACATAGAATGAAGGCTATTGCTAAGCACATTGGTTTGTGCTTAAATTGTAAGCCGCCCCGAGTCTTCGGAGAAGGGTGGGATATAAATGGGATTAAAAAAAACAAAACACTGCAGACTGCAGGAACAGGGCGGAAAAGATCCTGCAGCCAAGAAGGCTCCACACCCCTTTGCACCGCTCAGGTGACCCCCAAGGACACAGGTAAATCCCAAAATGGCCTGAATGACTCTGCAAATGACCAGCGGTCTGCAAGGAGTATAAATCCTCCCATTCCCCACCATTCGGTCAGAGCTGAAGAAGCTTCTGGGATGAGAAGCGAAACGTCTTCAAAGAAAAAAAAGGAAGTCCAGTTGCCTGCTGGAAAAAAAAAAAAGCACCTTTGGGACCGGGGACAGGAGTAAATTTCAAGAGCGCAAAACTTACCCGGCCTTGCATTTTTGCAAAAAGGGAAGGACTTCCTCAGCCTCCGACACAGGGAATGGACTTCGGCTTGTCCAGTTAAGAAGACCAAAATGCCCCCTGCAAAAGGAAAGAACGGCGGCATTTCAAACTGGTCCACCAAAGAGAAAGCTGCGAAGTGCAGGGCGCGTCCATCTCTGCAAAAGTGAAAACCTCCTGCTCCCTTTGCAGAATATCCGAAACGTTTAAATGAATGCTGAAAGACCTGGCTGGGGATGATGGGGGTAGGCATCCGGCTTAGTGGGCCTGCTTTGGGGAAGAAGCAGAGATCTACGGGTAGTCAGAACTTTAAAGCAGGGTCCCCAACCCCTGGTCTGTGGACTGGTATCGGGCCCCAGCATGCCAGCAACCGGGCCGCACCAACAGGCAAAGCCCCATCCACGGGATGCAGGCAGCACACAAAACCACACACCCTCCGGTCTGCAAAGAAACGTCTCTCCAAGGAACCGGTCCCTGGTGCCCAAAAGGTGGGGACCTCTGCTTGAAAGGGAATATTTGTATCTCAGGGTTGCAGTGAGGGGTCCTTGGCGCTCTCTGAGCTTGGTGGTTTTCTTGCAGACGTTTCATGACCCAATTAGGTAACATCATGTGCTGGAAGGGAGTGGGGTGGGGTTTGCAGAGTGGAGGAAGTGGAGGAGGACTGTGGGGTCCTTGGTTCTCTCTGAGCTGGGTGGTTTTCTTGCAGATGTTTCATGACCCAACTAGCTAATTCCATCAGTGCTAGAAGGGAGAGGGGGTTGTAGAGTGGAGGAGAAAGAGAGGAGGAGGAGGATTGTGGGGTCCCTGGTGCTCTGTGAGCTTGCAGATGTTTCATTACCTAATTAAGGAACATCATCAGTTGGAGGAGGAGGACGAGGAGGAGGAGGAGAACTCTGGGGTCCTTGGTGCTTTCTGAGCTTGGTGGTTTTCTTGAAGACATTTCATGACCCAACTAGCTAATACCATCAGTGCTAGAAGGGAGTAGGGTTTGTAGAATGGAGAAGAGAGGAGGAGGAGGAGGAGGAGGAAGATGACTATGGGGTCCTTGGTGCTCTCTGAGCTGGGTTGTTTTCTTGCAGCCATTTCATGACCCAACTAGCTAATACCATCAGTGCTAGAAGGGAGGGGGGTTGTAGAGTGGAGGAGAAAGAAAGGAGGAGGAGGATTGTGGGGTCCCTGGTGCACTCTGAGCTTGGTTGTTTTCTTGCAGATGTTTCATTACCTAATTAAGTAACATCATCAGTTGGAGGAGGAGGAGGAGGAGAACTCTGGGGTCCTTGGTGCTCTCTGAGCTTGGTGGTTTTCTTGCAGACATTTGAAGGCCCAAGTAGGGAACATCACCAGTGGTATCAGGGTGCAAACCTAATTCTTTCTAGCACTGATGAGGTTACCTAGTTTGGTAATGAAACGTCTGCAAGAAAATAACCAAACTCAGAGAGCACCCAGGACCCCACAGGTGGAGCTTTATCGAAACACCATCAGGGAATGATGTGCTGCTGCTGTTGCGTGGATGCTTTGCAAAGACAAAATTCAATTTTATAGGTATCTCTTCAAGCACCTGGGTGTTGTTGTTGTTGTTTTTTTTTTAAAAAAACCAGCCCTCTGACCTGGAGGAAGCATTCGGTGAATTTTGCAGACTTTCCGGAAACATTCCCCGCTGTAATCATCCAGCGGGGTCCTCTTGTTGAAATGAACGGTGACCGGAAACTGCCTCGCATCCACCTGACATAGATTAAAATTTTAACATAGGTTAAAAAAGAAAAACGTGCTGAATGGCAAGACAAGGAAACAATGCTCTGGACCCAAATTTAAATCAACCTTGTCAGAAGGTTCTGGGTTAAATTACTGCCCTATTCTTTAAATTTTCAAAATAAAAGGCTTCCAGTCACGGGCAGCTCTTTATTTTATAGTTAACATAAATATGATATATAATTATGATCTAATAGTCCTTGGCTTATGACCCAAACTGAGCCCTACATTTGCCTTGATAAACATTTTACGACCTTTTTTTGCCACAGTTGCTAAGTGAATCCCTGCAGCTGTTCAGTTAGTAACACAGTTGTTAAGAGAATCTGGTTTTCCCCCTTGACTTGGCTGATTGAAGTCGCAAAAGGGGATCACACGACCCGCCCCCCCCCCCGGGATGCTGCGACCGTCATAAATACAAATCAGTTGCCAAGTGAAGGGAAAAGAAAATCAGACCCGGGTCGATAGAGTTGTCCTGAACCAGCCAGGCAGCCTCGTCTCCGAAAAAGAACTCCCTGAGCACTGCCCGCTGAACTTTTATTTACCTCCAACATTACAAAAAAACTTCATCAGTCTCCTACGAAATAGGGTACATAGAAATGATAAGGATTACTCAGGTGCCTATGAGATCACACAAAAACAAGGTACCATAAGATGTATGTGAAGGCTTTATCACAGCATTTCCCAAACCTCCTGTTCTGTACCAGCCTGCTACCGGCGCTGCAGAAAAGGCAGGGACAACCCCTTTTACAAGAAGGCAAGAGGCTGGAATTACGCCTGCCAAATTTATTACTACAAAAACAAACGGAACAAGACAAACCAAGAAACAGGAGCTTAAAGAAACAGGAACTATCCAAGCGGTTGCCTTCAGCAAAACAGCCCTCCCACACATTCCCCTTATATAGAGTTCAGGGCGTGGCTTCTCTCTGCCTCCTTCCGAGGAGCCCCATTGCCTTCCTGTTTACTCCTAATTGACTGCCTCCTGCGTCGGGCGTCCTTGAACAGGGCCAGCTGTGGGTCATCTTCATCCACACTGTCAGGCTCACACAGCTGGGTCTGCGTGGTGACCAAGTGGGAGGGGCCTGGCTGAGGGCTCTCATCAGCAAGATCTTCAACCCCCTCAGCAAGGTCTTCAACACCCCCCTCCTCCTCCTCTGAGTCATCCGACCCAACTGCCGAACCCACAGGCTGACCCTGAATCACAACACCTCCCACATGCCAGCCCTGTGAGCCAGGAGAGTGTGCTCTCACTGAAACCAACAGGGAGGCTCATTAGGGGGGGTCTGGAAAGGCTGAAGGGTGAGAAACCAAATTCTTGGGAAACCAGATTCTGGCCGTTCCCACACCAAGCTCCCGAGTTTTGATCACGTGACCACAGGGATGCTGCAATGGTCGTAACTGTGAAAAACGGTCCCAAGTCACTTTTTTCAATGCCGTTGTAACTTTGAATGGTCCCTAAAAGAACCGTTGTTAAGTCTACAACACATAGAAATGCAAAATTATCAGGCACTGAACTCGGCTTAATTTTTATCTTCACCAAACTAAAAGCCGAGTCAGGAGCGGGAAGGCCTTGGGGTGGAAACTGGCCAAAAGAGGGTTGTGATGAACAGAGATCCGAAGGAAGCCTGGGCAAAATGTTCAAAAACCTCATTTATTGTTCCTAGCCATCCACACCCACGCACACACACCCACTCCCTTTTCACCTGGATAACCGGAGGAGGAACAGGAAAGAGTTTCTGGTTAGCGGTGAAATCCTCCACACGCAGCGTTGCAGACATGATGATCAGTTTCAGCGGCTGCCCTTTCTGAGAACGGAGAAACGAAACGCTCGAAGACAGAGGCTCATCGCCAACCGCCTGTGCCCACCCTCAACAAGGAAGGGACCCAGGGCAGAAAACATCCAGCAGCCAAGAAGGCTTTGTGTACCCATTGGCACCGCTCAGGTGACCCTAAGGACACAGGTAAACCTCCAAGTGGCCTCAATGACCCTCTAAAACAGGGTTCTTCAAACTTGGCCCTTTGATGACTTGTGGACTTCAACTCCCAGAATTCCTCAGCCAGTGCCTGGCTGAGGAATTCTGGGAGTTGAAGTCCACAAGTCATAAAAGGGCCAGGTTTGAAGAGCCCTGCTCTAAAAGGATGCAAATGACCAGCTGTCTCCAAGGTGTATCAATCCTTCAATTCCCCACCATCCAGTCAGAGCTGAAAAAGCTTCTGGGATGAGAATCGAAATGTCTTCAAAGAAAAAACAATAAAGTCTCCTGAAAAAAAAGCACCGTTGGGAAAATGCTCAAAGGTTGGGCAGAATTAAAGATGAGAAAGATTTTTTTTGAGGGGGGGAGGAAACGAGAGGAGCAGCGCGGGGTGCATGTGTGTGTAGAAGAGGCTTTCCCTTAAATCTGGCAATTGTTTTATCTGGCTTTTAGCTTGCTGGAAGGCCGGAGTTATTTAGAAGTAAGACACCTTTCGATGAGACGGAGCTCAACGTGGAAACACGGCATGCATTTGATTAATTAATCCTTCTTTCTTCTTTACCTTAGCTCGGAGAGGGACGATGCGCGATAGAAGGCCAATTAAGATGTCGGTGTAGACACTTCTCTCGTGGGCTTCGTCCAGAATGACGACGTGATACTTGGACAGCAAAAAATCCTACAAACAAACAAAGAAACAAACAAAAATTAAGACGCGGAAGAATTTCCGTTCGGTTCGCCAGGCTGGTGAACTGAGATTCAGAAGGGGATTGGGCATTTCAGGATAGGTAAGGTAAAGGTAAAGGTTCCCCCACACATGTGTGCTAGTCGTTTCTGATTCTAAGGGCCGGTGCTCATCTCCGTTTCAAAGCCAAAGAGCCAGCGCTTGTCCGAGGACGTCTCCGTGGTCACGTGGCCGGCACAACTAGACGCCAAAGGCGCACGGAATGCTGTTACCTTCCCACCGGAGTGGTCCCTATATTTCTACTTGCATTTTTACGTGCTTTCGAACTGCTAGGTTGGCAGAAGCTGGGACGAGTAACAGGTGCTCACTCTGCTACGCGGTACTCGGGATTCGACCCGCCAAACTGCCGACCTTCCGATCGAAAAGTTCAGCGTCCTAACACCTCAAATCTAACCCCAGAGCCTTGCAAGGGAACAGTAGGGCAACAATTAAAGGGCGTTCTTGACTTACAACCATTTGTTTAGCGACCGTTTGTGGAGTTACGACGGCACTGGGGGAAACAAAGGTCCTGGCTCTTCTGACTGTGACAGCATCCCCACGGTCACGTGGTCAAAATTTAGGCACTTGGCAACGGGCATGTCTTTATGACGGGTGCAGGGTCCCGGGGTCATGTGATCGCCATTGGTGACCTTCCCAGCTGGCTTCCAACAAAGCAAGTTAATGTCCTAAAGGTGCTTCTTCAGGAGGCAACTGCCGTTCCTGTGAAGATGTTTCTCTTCCCATCCAAGAAGCTTCTTTAGCTCTGACTGGATGGTGGGGGATGGAAGGATTTATACTCCTTGCAGACAGCTGGTCATTTGCATCCTTTTATTTATTTTATTTTATTTTAATTCCATTTATATCCCGCCCTTCTCCGAAGACTCAGGGCGGCTTTACAAGCTTAGCAGTAGCCTTCATTCTATGTATATGCCTGCTTATTAGGGCTTTCACACACACACACACCAAGCGGCATTATTACAAAGTCAGCTTAATTGCCCCCAACAATCTGGGTTCTCATTTTACCTACCTCGGAAGGATGGAAGGCTGAGTCAACCTTGAGCCTGGTGGGACTCGAACCTGCACTAATTGCAGGCAGCTGGTGTTACTTAAGGAGGCATTAGCCCACTGCTCCACCAAGGCTCTTTTTGGGTCGTTGAGGCCACTTGGAGGTTTTCTGTGTCCCTGGGGTCACCCGAGTGGCGCAAATGGCTGTGAAGCCTTCAGGCCAGAAAATATCCATCAGCCAAAAAGGCTCCACACCCATTTGCGTCACTCAGGTGACCCCGAGGATACAGGTAAACCTCCAGCTGGCATCAACGACTCTCTAAAAGAATGCAAATGACCAGCTCTCTGAAAGGAATATAAATCCTTCCCCACCATCTATGTCAAGAGCTGAAGAAGCTTCTTGGAGGAGAAGCAAAACGTCTTCAAGGAAAAAAAAAAAGGAAATCCAGTGGCCTGCTGAAAAAGCAACTTTGGGACAACCGTGACCTGGACTGACTGAGAATATCCACGGACATTTAGCTACGCGCTTTGGGATGAACACCCTTCGAATGATGTGGGAGCATGAACGGATTTCCAGAAAAATAATATTGCAGACCGCAGGAACCATTTGCGCTTCAGTCTGAGATGCAGACAACACAGCCTGCGCCCGTCTTCAACAGGGAAGGAACCCAGGGCAGAAAACATCCTGCAGCCAAGAAGGCTCCACACCCATTTGCACCGCTCAGGTGACTCCGAGGACACAGGGAAACCTCCCAGTGGCCTCAACAACTCTCTAAAAGGATGCAAATGACCAGCAGTCTGCAAGGAGTATAAGTCCTTCCATTTCCCACCATCCAGTCAGAGCTGAAGAAGCTTCTTGGATGAGAAGCGAAACTTCTTCAAAGAAAAACAAAGTCCAGTTGCCTCCTGAAAAGGCACCTTTGGGACAAACCAGGACCTGGATGACTGAGAATCTCCGTAGACATCAAGCAAAGTCAATGGACAAAGCTGGATTTGCTTAATGACCGTGTGATTCACTTAACAACTGCAGTCATCGGTTTAACAACGTACACCCCTCCCCCCCAAAAAAGGGCGCAAAATTGGCCATGACTCATTTAACAACTCCCTGGCTTAGCAATAGAGATTCTGATCCCAATTGCAGTTGTAATTTCAAGACTGTTTTCAAGAAGGAGTGAAAAAAATGTGTCTTCCCTGCCTCTTTTATTTCATGACTGGGGAGGAAACAGGAAGAAGAGATTATCTGACTCCTCAAATGTCTTCTTGGACTGCTAAAGTTAGAAAATGTTCAGCCTCTCTGTGCATTCTCCTAAAATCCATTTCTACCTCACTTTTCAAAGGAGGAAAATATAAAGTCCTCACCTGCTGGATTTCTTTCAACAGCACACCGTCCGTCATGAATTTGATTTTCGTGTCCTTCGTCACATTCCCCTCGTAACGTATTTGGTAGGAGATCACACTGGTAAAGAGAATGTGGAAACCATGTTGAGGTTGTCAGATTTCCCCCACAACACACAAAACTGAGATGAGACCGTTAAACCCATCCAGTCAGGACACCCATCCCGCTGGATGTATTTAGGACAAACATAAACAGCAATGTTTAAATAACGTTAGGATCCTGCTCTCCAAACATCGTCCAGTTGTTGTTGTTGTTGTTGTTGTTCTTCTTCTTCTTCTTCTTCTTCTTCTTCTTCTTCTTCTTCTTCTTCTTCTTCTTCTTCTTCTTCTTCTTCTTCTTCTTCTTCTTCTTCTTCTTCTTCTTCTTCTTCTTCTTCTTCTTCTTCTTCTTCTTCTTCTTCTCCTCCTCCTCCTCCTCCTCCTCCTCCTCCTCCTCCTCCTCCTCCTCCTCCTCGTTATTGTTATAGAGCTGGAAGGGACCTTGGAGGTCATCTAGTCCAACCCCCTGCACAGGGAGGAAACCCTATACCATTTCAGACAAATGGTTGTGCAGTTTCTTCTTAAAAACTTCCAGTGTTGGAGCATTCACTGCTTCTGGAGGCAGGTTGTTCCACTGGTTAATTGTTCTAACTGTCATGAAGTTTCTCCTTAATTATAGGTTGCTTCTCTCCTTGGTGAGTTTCCATCCGTTGCTTCTTGTCCCGCCTTCAGGTGCTTCGGAGAATAGCTTGACTCCCTCTTCTTTGGGGCAGCCCCTGAGACATCATGTCCCCCCTCGTCCTTCTCTTCATCAGCCTAGACATACCCAATTCCAGCAACCAATTTTGCTAGCAGTCATTTCAAAAATCTAGAGAATGTGTTAGGTTGGATCGAGTTAGTCAAAATAGTACTAAGGAACCAAACTAGGGAACAAGCTGCAACAGTGGCTTGTAACTATATAGAAATTGTTCTCAAAAAACAAACAAACATTCAGAGTAATAATCATGCAAAGCACAAAATCATCATGTCACTGTCCAGCTACTTAATTTCCCTGAGAAATCTATCCCACGTGGCAGAACTGAATCCTGAAGTGGTTTCTCAAACTTAAGACAGATGCCAGAACTTCCCATGTTTCTATTTCAACAGAGGGTTTTTTCCCACCCACCCCAATTATATCTGAAATCAATTTTGGAAAGAGCCATCCTTACTGTTGGGATAAATTCATTTCTGCTGCAACACGCTGAGACATAGACATTGCTGCTACCCGCCGAGGCTCGGTAATCCCGATGATGCCGCCGGTGCTACAAACAGAATTGAGATGAGGTTTTAATAGACTAGTTAAGTGGCAACTTTGAGATGTGTGGATTTCAACTCCCAGAATTCCCTAGCCCCGGGGCAGGCAACCTTGGCTCTTTTATGACTCGTGGACTTCAACTCCCAGAATTCCTGAGCCAGCATGGCTCAGCATAGAAACCTCTCCCTTCCCCTCAGCATGGCTGGCTCAGGAATTCTGGGAGTTGAAGTCCACGAGTCATAAAAGAGTAAGGTTGCCTGCCCCTGGGTTACGGAATTCTGGGAGTTGAAGTCCACAAGTTATAAAAAAGCCAAGGTTGCCTACCCCTGCCCTAGCCGCACGAGTGGACTTCACTTCACAGAATTCCATAGGCAGCATGAATGCACTTCGACTCCCAAGATTCTGGCGGAGGAATTCTGGGAGTTGAAGTCTGTGCGTTTTAAAGTTACTAAGCTTGAAAAAAATGCTGGTTTAAATTATTTGTACCAGAGCATTGTGGAAATGAAGGCTTGAAGCTAAAGTGTTAATTGATTTTATTTTATTCCAGCGAGCACAGGGAGATACAACCGACCAAAGAATTAAAAGCCAATACAACTAATCCTTTGACTTTTGACCATAACTGAACCCCAACATTTTGGTTGCTGAGCAAGACATTTGTTGACCTGTAAAAAGGTTAAAGCTTTTTGGATTAAAATTTGGTGGAACATGCAAAAGATATTCAAGAAAAGGATAAAGTTTTGTCCGCAACTGTTTTTACTGGGCATTATTATTGATACTACTGTTGTGGACACCAAGCTGATGTTGAACTTAATTATGGCAGCGAGACTTTTAGTAGCGCAATATTGGAAGAAGGAAGAACTGCCGACTATAGAAGAGTGGACTTTAAAAGTTTCCAATCTGGCGGAAATGGCAAAGATCTTAGCGTACTTGAAAGACCAGTCGCAACAGAGATATATTGTGGAGTGGAGAAGATGGATTGATTATATCCAGAATAAATATGGGACTAAATTTCATCTAGCATTTGAATAAGTATTGATGTGATATTTAAATTGCTTGTAGTTATTTTATAAGAGTTAAAGTGCGATAGATTTAATATCTTATTGTTGTTTGCATGATTGCTTGTATTTTTATACCCTGTATTGAGCTCTGGGAAGTCGGGGAGGGGGGAGGGGGAAGGGAGGGAGGTGTTAGGGAGGGTTGGGGAGAGGGGAGGGGGTTGGGAGGGGTTTTGTCTTTTTTAAAAAAATGTATTGTAAAACTTTTCAATAAAAAAAGACATTTGTTAAGTGAGTGCTGCCCCATTTTACAACCTTACTTGCCCGGTTGCTAAGTAAATCACTGCAGCTCTTAAGTTAGTAACACGGTTGGTGAAGTGAATCTTTGCTTGTCAGGAGGTCGTAAAAAGGGATCACACAGTCCCAGAATACGGTCCTAAACACGAGCCAGTTGGCAAGCATCCAAATTTTGATCCCATGACCACAGGGTCATAAGTCGATCCCAGGGCAGTTGTAACTTTGAACTGTCCCTAAATGAATGGTTGTAAGTCAAGGACTATCTGTACAAGGGGCTACATTTGAAGCCCCCCAAATTTATACCTCGCATAGCCTGCTTCATAGAGGAACTGAGGCACTTGCGTGGTTTTCCCACAACCTGTTTCCCCACAAATGATGACGATCGGATTCTCCTGCACGGCTTCCATCACAACTTGCTCTTCTCCAAGTATTGGGAGTTTCAACCTGGCTTCCTTTGACACACAAGAGAAACAAGAGAATATCCATGAACCCCAACTGGCAGTCAGAAGGCATGACGAAAATTCTTTAATTTCACACAACATGTAGACAGATTTAACCATAGTTTCAGCTGGGAAAATGTGGCCATCCTAGACCAGACCAAATCCAAAAATGCCAGGGAATTTCTAGAAGCCTGGCACTCTGACAAATCAGCCATCAATAGACACATGGACATTAACTACCGTATTTTCCGGCGTATAAGATGACCCCCTACATTTCCTGTTAAATTATAGGGTTTGGGCTATACTCGCCGTATAAGACTACCCCTCTTCCAACGCACACCAAATAAAAATTAAAAAACATCAGATTTGATTTTAATATGGTAATTTTAATTCAAATGCTTATGACATGCAGGTACTTAGTAGGAAAACTGTCACTTATAAACATAAGGCTGTTTGTCATCAAACATGTAAACATAAAACAGTGCAAGTGGATTAAACTTTTCCTAATTCACTCTAAAGCTTTCCCTGCGCAGACCAAATGGGAGATCCGCTCCAGGTTTTCCAGCCAGCCCTGTACCTAAAGTTTCAGCACCTGGCATATAAGATGACCCCTGACTTTTGAGAAGATTTTCATGGGTTAAAAAGTTGTCTTATATGCCAGAAAATACGGTACATCTATATGTGCAAAAGAGACAATCAACCAGCCCCAAAAGGAAACAACAAAACCCAAACCTCTCTCCACCAGTAATTAGCACCAGCATAGATTAACTCCAAGGTCATCTTCAGACCAACAATCAAGCAAGCAATTATACACCAATCAAGAAATGGCCAAAGAGCCATTACTAAACAGCCCAACCAAAGAATCTCTAAGACTGCCCCCTCCCACCCAGACAGGCAAAACACCAGAATATAAACCCAACAGCAAAGAACGCTATATTATGGAATGGAGAAAATGGATAGAGTTTATCCAGAACAAGTATAGGGTTAAGAAGTTTCATGTAGCATTTGAATAAGTCTTCTTTCTTTTTTTCTTTTCCTATTTCAGTTTTTTTATATATATTTAATATTATTAAGGTTTGTTATATCCTATATAAGCTAGAGAGAGATGGATTTTAGAGTTTATAGTTGTTAGTATATGATTGTTTATGATTGCTTTATATATATATACCTTGTATTTAGCTCTGGGAAGTGGGGGGGGGAGGGGGGAGAGGTGGGGGGGTGGGGGGAGGGGGGAGAGGTAGGGGGGGTGAAGGGAGGGGGAGGGGGGTTTTAAAGGAAAATTGTATGTTAAAACTTTTCAATAAAAAAAAAAGAATATAAACCCAACAGCAAACAGCACTCTTTACTGGCACTGATGATGTTACCTAGTTGGGTAATGAAATGTCTGCAAGAAAACCAGCAAGCTCAGAGAGCACCAAGGACCCCACAATTCATTCTTCCTTCCTTCCCTCCCTCCCTCCCTCCCTCAATTCAATCCCTTCTAACACTGATGATGTTACCTAGCTGGGTAATGAAATGTCTGCAAGAGCCTTGGTGGAGCAGTGGGTTAATGCCTCCTTAAGTAACACCAGCTGCCTTCAATTAGTGCAGGTTTGAGTCCCACCAGGCTCAAGGTTGACTCAGCCTTCCATCCTTCCGAGGTAGGTAAAATGAGGACCCAGATTGTTGGGGGCAATTAAGCTGACTTTCTAATAATGCCGCTTGGGTGTGTGTGTGAAAGCCCTAACAAGCAGGCATATACATAGAATGAAGGCTACTGCTAAGCTTGTAAGCCGCCTTGAGTCTTCGGAGAAGGGCAGGATATAAATGGAATTCAAATAAAAAAATAAATAAAAAATATATAAAATAAAACCAGCAAGCTCAGAGAGCACCAAGGACCCCACAATTCATTCTTCCTTCCTTCCCTTCCTTTCCTCCCTCCCTCCCTCCCTCTCTAAATTCAATCCCTTCTAACACTGATGATGTTACCTAGCTGGGTAATGAAATGTCTGCAAGAAAACCAGCAAGCTCAGAGAGCACCCGGTACCCTTCAAACAAAGAATATTTACTGTACAAAGAACAAACACTATGGTAGCCCAAACTGTAAATTTAATTTCAGTACACAGCATTTTGGAGTTTCAAAGCCACTTGTGGTTAATATTCCCACCCTAAGAACCTCTTCTGTTGCAAGCTGCATGTTGCTTCACATTGCCCAGACCAGATGGTTTAATTGCTTTTGGTTTAGCCCCTGGACCTCTGATATATAACTTATGATACGTGCGTCCAGCTCAGGTTTGCCTCGTTAGCAAACTTGAATGAGGCACGAGAACATTCTCTATGGATTAGATTCAAAACTGACCTGAATATCAGGGGATCGATCCACTGGAACAAACACCGCAGGTTCGGACAGAGGCTTAGAGGTTGCGTCTCTTTGCCCAGAAAGTTTATCAAGTTCTTTGGGCAAAGAGAGTGGAGATTCAGAGACCTTTCCAGATTCTGTCTTGGTGGTGGTGGAGGCTTCTAGGAGTGCCTTGTCAAGGTGTTCTTCCTTCTCAGAATCCTCCTCTTCCTCCTCCTCCTCCTCCTCTTCTACCTGTTCATCCTCCAATTCAAGTCTGCCTCTTTTCCTTCTGGCGCCTCCAACGCTTTTGATTTTCTTTGACCAGTCAGCATTCACTTCTTGGACTGACCTGGAACCAAGACTTCCATATTATCCCCCAAGCACTGAAGAGACACCAAGGAAGATAATAATAATAAAATAATAATAAGTTGGAAGGGACCTTGGAGGTCATCTAGTCCAACCCCCTGCTCATCTCCAAACTGGCATGATTGATGCCAGCTTGGAGATGAGTGGATATCCACTCTCAGAATCCCCCAATCAGATAAATATTTTTTTTAACGCTTCTGGGGGGCTCCCATATCTGGAGGTGCCCAGAAAGAGCAGCTGCCCTCTCTGAACATCATCTGCATTTCCCAAAGGATATATAAGCTAAAAGCTCAAATGGGCGCAGAAAGGCGACATCAAATGAAACATATGCCCATGTTTCATAAATAAAATGAGCCGATGAACTTGAACCCTTTCTTAAAGCAAATCCCGCATCCTACTGTATTAGTACTGATTATGTTACCTAGTTTTTTTTTTTAATTACATTTATATCCCGCCCTTCTCCGAAGACTCAGGGCGGCTTACAAGCTTAGCAGTAGCCTTCATTCTATGTATATGCCTGCTTGTTAGGGCTTTCACACACACCCCAAGCAGCATTATTACAAAGTCAGCTTATTGCCCCCAACAATCTGGGTCCTCATTTTACCTACCTGAGTCAACCTTGAGCCTGGTGGGATGCGAACCTGCACTAATTGCAGGCAGCTGGTGTTACTTAAGGAGGCATTAGCCCACTGCTCCACCAAGGCTTGGGTAATGAAACGTCTACAGGAAAACAGCCAAGCTCTGAGAGCATCAAAGACCTCACAGTGGTCATCATCCCGCTCCTTCTCCTCCTCCTCCTCCTCCTCCTCTCTACAAACCCCATTCCCTTCTAACACTGAAGACGTTACCCAGCTGGGTCAAGAAACGTCTGCAAGGAAACCACCAAGCTCAGAGAGCACCATGGACCCCACAGTCCTCTTCCTTCTCCTCCTCTCCACAAACCTCATCCCCTTCTAGCACTGATGATGTTACCTAGTTGGGTCATGAAAAATCTGCAAGAAGACCGCCAAGCTCAGAGAGCACCAAGGTTCCCACAGTCCTCCTGTTCCTTTTCCTACTCCTACTCCTTCTCCTCTTCCTCTTCCTCCTCCTTCTCCAAACCCCACTTCCTTCTAGCACTGCGTCATGAAATGTCCGCAAGAAAATCACCAAGCACCAGGGACCCCTCGCACTTCTTTATCTTACCTTTTCGCCTGGAACATCCGTTTTCCTGTTCCCAGCTTGGACGTGGTATAGAGGAGCTTCATTTCGGCCTCGGGCACTTGGACTTCACTCAGCTTTTTCAGCAATTCCGCTCGCTAGAATTTCAAAATCAAGCCAAACAGAACAAACGACATGAGCCGAGGATGGGGGTGACATCTCCTGCCTCCCCACGTCACAATATTCAAGCATGGGTTTCCTGAAATCAATCAATCAATCAATCAATCAATCAATCCACCCACCTTTTCTTTCTTGGCTTTTTGTTCCAAAACCTTCTGCAAATTCTTCTTCTGCTTCTTTGTCAGGGGTTTCTTCCCTGGACTTTTAAGGCCGGTTGCCCGTTTCTCCTGGGCTTTTCGAGACGGAAGGACAAGGGCGTTGCTCTCATCCACTCCTTTCAAGATGGTTTCATCTAGAAGGGTTGGGGGTGGATGGGAAGAAAGAGGACCACACCAGATCAGAATGCAACCCTACTTTGCTACTCCACCTCCGTGCGTGCTCACTCCAAAATAAACCCCACGAACTCAAAACCAAAGATGGTGCCAATAGTAATAAGCGCCTTGGGTGCAATCCCAAAATAGCTGGGAGCATCACCTGAGCATCATCGGCATTGACAAAAATCGCCACCAGTCAGTTGCAAAAGGCAGCTTTACTTGGAACAGCTGACATCCTGTGACAATGATACTTTTAATACTGCCAAACTGGCCTGTTTTAGCTCCTCGGCAAGATAGGTGGACAAAAATGCCAAATCTGCTGTAAACATCCGGCTGACTGTGCAAACCTCAACCTCACAAGGTTGTTGTTGTGGGGGGGGGGAGAGGAGGAGGAAAGAGTTTATGTTCACTGCCATGCATTATTTATAAAGTAAGGAGGCAGGATATTTTTTTAAAAAAAGTAATCAACTTAAGAGGTAATGCTAATTTTACTTTTGAGATGGACATGGAATATAAACGAGAGTCAGTTTGGTCTAATAATGGCTAAGGCAAGCCAGGCTAGAAAGTGGGAGACCCTGAGTTCAAGTCCAGCCTTAGCCTGAAAATCAGCTGGGTCAGGTGACTTTGAGCCAGTCCCTCTTTCTTAGCCCAACCCACCACACAGGGTTATTGTGGGGGAGAAGAGGAAGGAGTATTATGCATCTTCCCCACCTTGGGGTATTTATAACAATAATTAAAGGCGGGATACAAAAAAAGTTAAATAAACAAACAGTATTTAAGACAGGAAAACAGCAAGCCCTGGGACAGACTTTATATGGATCTAGGGAACGGTTGCTGGAATTGGGGATGTCTAGTTTAATGAAGAGAAGGGTGAGGGGGGACATGATAGCAGTCTTCCAATATCTCAGGGGCTGTCACAAAGAAGAGGGAGTCAAGCTATTCTCCAAAGCACCTGAAGGCAGGACAAGAAGCAACGGATGGAAACTAATCAAGGAGAGAAGCAACCTGGAACTAAGGAGAAACTTCCTGACAGTTAGAACAACTAACCAGTGGAACAACCTGCCTCCAGAAGTGGTGAATGCTCCAACACTGGAAGTTTTTAAGAAGAGACCGGACAGCCATTTGTCTGAAATGGTATAGGGTTTCCTGCCTTAGCAGGGGGTTGGACTAGATGACCTCCAAGGTCCCTTCCAAATTATTATTATTATTATTATTATTATTATTATTATTATTATTATTATTATTATTATTATTTTGGGCCTGTTCCTCCCACCCTCTCTCAGTCTACCCCACCTTGCAAGGTTGTTGTTATAAGGAAAACAGGAGGCTGGACACTAGGTGGGCTGTATATCAAAAAGGCGGTTTAAAATGTAATAGCAGCAGCAGCAGCAATAGTAATAATCGTCACCTCCCAATTCCAGCTGCACAGGCTCCTGGGGAGTGGGACCCCCCCTCCTAGGCGATCCCGGCAGCCGCGCCCGCCAATTGCGCCTCTTTTGCGCCTTCCCCATCGAGGCGCGCATCGAGGAAACCCTCCACGTGGATTCCCGAAGAGCAAACACTTCCGCCTTCTGCCGTCTCTTCGCGCCCCGTCTCGCGAGAACTCGCCCCGCCCAGCCCAAGGCTCCGACTCTATGGTACCAAGAAGTCCCTTTCGAAGGAGGAGGAGGAGCTTGCAAAGCTCCCCCAAAGCGGGTGGGAAGCAAAACGCGACGTGGATTCAGATCTGGAGGATCTGGCGCTGATTCCCCTGAGGGTTATGGAATGGAATATAGCATGGAATAGAATAGAATCTGGAAGGGATCTTGGAAGGAAGGAATGAACCTTTATTGTCAAAGAACAACCATGTATACATTGAGATTGGCTGAACCTCCCTTCCTTCGTGCCCCCACCTCCAACTTCTTCTTGTTGTTGTTGTTGCGAAGTCGTGTCCGACCCACCCCCAACTTACAGTGACACAAACCCTCCATCTTATTGTTGTTGTTGCTAGTTGCGAAGTCGTGTCCGACCCATCGCGACCCTCTGGACAATGTTCCTCCAGGCCTTTCTGTCCTCTACCATCTGCTGGAGTCCATTGAAGCTCACGCCTCCTGCTTCAGTGACTCCATCCAGCCACCTCGTTCTCTGTCGTCCCCTTCTTCTATTGCCCTCAATCTTTCCCAGCATTAGGCTCTTCTCCAGTGAGTCCTTCCTTCTCATTAGGTGGCCAAAGGATTTGAGTTTTAGCTTCAGGATCTGGCCTTCTAAAGAGCAGTCAGGGTTGATCTCCTCTAGGACTAACCGGTTTGATCGCCTTGCAGTCCAAGGGACTTGCAGGAGTCTTCTCCAGCACCATAGCTCAAAGTCCTCAATTCTTTGGCGCTCGGCCTTTCTTATGGTCCAACTTTCACTGCCATACATTGCAACTGGGAAGAAAGACCATAGCCTTGACTATACGCACTTTTGTTGACAGGGTGATGTCTCTGCTTTTTAGTGTGCTGTCTAGATTTGCCATGGCTTTCCTCCCCAGGAGCAAGCATCTTTTAATTTCTTGGCTACAGTCCCCATCTGTAGGGATCTTGGATCTTTTGGCTTCCTACTTTAGCATTCCAATCCCCCATGATGATAAGGACATCATTTTTTGGTGTTAGGTCTATAAGGTGTTGTAGGGCTTCATAGAACTGGTCAATTTCATCCTCTTCAGCACCGGTGGTTGGGGCATAGACTTGGACTACTGTGATATTGAATGGTTTGCCTTGGATTTGAACTGAGATCATTCTGTCATTTTGAGGATTGTATCCCAGTATCGCTTTTCCTACTCTTTTATTGACTATGAAGGCTACTCCATTTCTTCTAAGGGATTCTTGCCCGCAGTAGTATACCTGATGGTCATCTGAATTAAATTCACCCATTCCTGTCCATTTTAGTTCGCTGATACCTAAGATGTCGATGTTCAGTCTTGTCATCTCTTGTTTGACCACGTCCAGCTTGCCTTGATTCATGGATCTTACATTCCAGGTTCCTATGGAGAAAAAATCTTTACAGCATCGGACTTTCCTTTCACCACCAGACACATCCACAGCTGAGCGTCCTTTGGCCCAGTCGTTTCATTCTTTCTGGCGCTACTAGTACTAGCCCTCTGCTCTTCCCCAGTAGCATATTGGACGCCTTCCGACCTGAGGGGCTCATCTTCCAGCGACATATCATTTTGCCTTTTGGTAATCCCCTTCATGGATTACTGCCTTGTTGTGGCAAAGGGGCTTGCGTAATTCAATGAAGCTATGAGCTATGCCGTGCAGGGCCACCCAAGACGGAAAGGTCATAGCAGAGAGTTCTGACAAAACGTGATCCACTGGAGAAGGAAAAGGCAGCCCACTCCAGTATCTTTGCCATGGAAACCCTATGGACAGTACTTTGGACTACAGGTCCCATTAGCCGGCCTTTCGGGGGGTGGTGGTGATGGGGATTGCCTCTCTTGCAACAGATTGCCCTTCTGGTTGGTGGGTTAGTGGGTCGTCCCTTCCACCTAAGATTCAAAGCTCTTTTTCTGTTTTTTGTTTGCTTCTTCTCCACCCTGTCACAATCTTGCCAGGCAGCCCTTGGTTTTATTTTGAATTTGTTATTTTTTTTCCAGTCTTTTTTTCTTTAAGAAAAAAAATCCAGGACTGGTTTGTTTTGCATTGTTTTGCTTTGTTTTCTAGGGATTCTGCTAAAATGTTATATTAGAGTTTCTCATACCTAGCGTCTTGCCCAGTGAAAGAAATTGACTGAAATTTGAAACTATTTCTTCCTTTTTCTATTATTGGAACTCTTCCCTACTACCCATAGTTAAATGTTTTCAAAAGAGGTCTGATATATTTATATCCCCATCATAAGGATTTTAATAAGTTTTAATGAGACGCCTCTCAACATTTCCCACCAAGTTGCGCCATCCAGACAGGGTAGGACAACGACCTGTTTTTCTTTATTGAGAAAAATATTCCAGCAGTGTTCAACAAATCACCGTGAAGAGACGAATACCTTCTTGTTAAGCCATTTTCTTCGGATGGGTAGAAGAAAAGAACATTTTGCTAGTGACTGCAGAGACCACAACGTCAAAATATTCTCACAAATTCTTGGTCTTGGCACGAAGGCAACACTTTCTGAACTGGGTCTGATACGTTCTTGCTTAAAGGAATTGCAAATGATTGTGTGGGCGTGGCTGTGGTGGTAAAGGCAGACTGGGTGGGACTAAAAAGTTCAATCAATCAATTCCAACTTTGCAAAATCTTTATTTTCCCCGTGAGAAGTTGAAATTGATTGAACTTTTTTTTTTTTCACACAGCAGCGGAGGCCTAAAGCGAAAAGGTTTCATAAAACCCAGCTGAAGGACTAGGACTGGGGCGACGGTGTGCACGCCCACAGAGAGGGCTCTGCATGCCACCTGTGGCAAGCGTGCCCTAGGTTCGTCACCACGGGACTAGCCAAACCCAAGTTCTGCAGCTGTTCAAATCCTGCAGACTGCCAACGGGCGGTTTATTTTAATTAATATTTTTAATTAATAAAAGCAAACCACCTTATTCATGGAGGTGGCATCTCTGCTACCTTTTTCCTTTTCCTTGCACTGAGTTTACGTGGTTTCATTTTTTTTCCCCCCACAACAAAATCAGGATTCTGCATTCAGAGCCCAGCAAAGTAGGCATTAAAATCTTCCATCAGCTCCAGATGATAAATCAGTAAAAAGTTTTGTTTGGAATTCGTTGTGGTGGATGAGTGCGTGAAGTCACTGAAAGTTTCAAATCTGCTAAGAATGCAAAGCCAGATTCTTTGCAAGGCAGTGTGCAAATTGATCAGATAGATAGACAGATAGATAGATAGATGATAGATAGATAGATAGATAGATAGATAGATAGATAGATAGATAGATAGATAGACAGACAGTGCTTTTTTGTCATAGAATGAACCGGAATAGAGTTCTGGCACCTTTTTTCAACGGATTTTCCAGATTTTAAAAGTAACTTTTGAAAATTTGATGTTTGGTCCACGTGGACTTGAATCGGCCCGGTCAAGCATAGCAGCTCGGTGGCAAAATCATTAAAACAGTAGAGGCAGGCTGCTTGTGTGTCGAATCCGATGCATGTGTACTTCGTATGCGCTGGTTGTGATGCGCTGCTTGGCTTGTGGTACTGCTCGGCTTGTAATTGGTCGTGTGATCGCGCGTTGGATGCTTACTGCGGGCAGCGACCATTATGTTTCGTTACACCACTGATGTTTGTGGGTGTGTGTACAGTGATCGACTACATGCGAAAAATAAATTATTTTTTAAAAAATTGGTGAATTTAAAATCTTTTTTTAAATTTTTAGCGTAAAATTTACTATGAACATTTGCCTTAAATACAATAAATCAAATTTATGTTAAGAACTGAATATATAATTTTTTAAATAAAAGATTAACAAGATGTGAGTTCCGGCACCTTTTTTTCCTTACAAAAAAGATATAGACAGACAGACAGACACAGACACGCGCGCACACACACACACACACACACACAAAAGATACTGTTGCAAAAACTACAGTAAACATTTAAAGTTTATTTGGTCACCACGCCATAATTCAATTGTGACATCAGTCTACAAACAATTCACTATGTAGAAGTACATAGGTCTGGTGATCAGATAATAAATAAAGGCATGGACAATTTCTCCCCCCCCCCAAATCTTCACAGTTATTCAACAGCATCATTCATAGAACTAAGGTTTTATTAAGATCATCGATTGAAAGGAGGCCTACGACACTTCCTTCTCACCAAAATCATGTTTTTTTTTCCTTAAACAAAACACATATTTTTGTCATACAGACTTTTAAAAAACAACTTAATACTTAGGAGATCAGATGTCCAGATAGGATAATCAATCACTATACTCAGTGCAGATACAGTTATGATCCATATATATATGGATCTGCTTTTACAACAGAAAAAAAGAGTCATTTTTAAACATGGCACTTGGCAACAAGGATCTAGGAAATCAACGAAGCAGTATTAAGTTGCATGCAAAATGTAAGAAAGATTAAAGATCTTTAAAAGAAGCAGAAGATGATAGAATCTTAGCTGCAAAATACAAATTAACCAGCAAAAAAAAAACACTACACCTTCATCAACAACAAAAAAAATTATAACTCACAGCAGAAACATAAAAGCAGCCCACAATTCTGTAAAGCAGCTTTGGGGGGAAAAACCCTAATCATATCCCAAAAGACAAAAGTATCACATTGTTTTAGCGCACGTTTGCACACAATATTCCAAAACCTAAGACAACTTTAAAAAAAAACTCATTAAATTCAGTAGTTCTTCTCTATTTCTTGGCCAGGCTGATATGCCTCAATCAACCATGATAATTACACGGATGGTTTACAAACCAACGCCTGCACAAGACTGGAATTCTGGGATGGGGAAAAAATTCCCTTCAGCTGCCATTGTTGTAATATTCCAGCCAGATTGGGGTTTGTTTAAGAAATTAAAGCTGGTCCATTTATTGAACAAAAACCATCCTAGGAATGTAAAAATCTTGGCAAAGTGGAATTTTAGCTTGTCTAATACCTATTAACTACACAAGAGGATTGGCTTTGTATATTCTTGCCTTATTTAAGGAATGCAAGACCCATTCATTTTCTCCGCTCCAGCGTCTAGTATGTTGCTTCCATTTATATCATTGTGGTTAGTTCTAACCTGAATTACACATATAATCTGAAGGGCAATCCAAGTCAGAATTAACCAAGATCAGCTGACATTGCAATGAGGGGAAAATTATTTGCAGTGTTTGTAACAGTAAGCTGGCATGCAATGCAAAACTGTTTTTCTAAACGGTTAGGAATTAAAAACAGTGCAAATCCAACCTTAATTCAGCCTGGGGAAAAATTGGAACCAATTCAAACACTGTAAGGTTAGTAAGAAAAGAATTGCAGCTGGTTAGTTTGAACATTTCACCTCTGCTTCCCTGAATGACAAATCAAATTAAAAACTTTATTATTGCCCATGGCCAACACGGTGCAATATAGCTTCCTCGAACTATATGTTGAATAAATAGAACACAAATCCCCGTTTTCTGCAAAGTGGGCTATTTTCTAGGTCTCTAGATGAACAAAGGTGGAAAAAAAACACACCACTATGGTACTATCCACAAGAGAAGTGAAGAGTAACAAGAAGAAAAATAAAGCAGAAAAAAGTCCATCCACATTTGCATTTTTATAGAATAAGGAGGGGGGAATACCTTAAGGTCACCTTCACCTTCAAAACTCTGCAAGGAAATGGCAAGAATGGTCTATTTCAAGTATAATAGTTTGTGCTCCTGTTTAATTTAAATAAAAGAGAACTTTATTTAGCCAAATCTGCACCAAGGCAGCAGGGGCAATATATATCTCTATATTCTTTTTTCCACTACAGCCTTTATACAAAACAAAATGCTGTGTATATCAAATCTATTTATACATATACATATATATATTTACTAGCTCCCGCATCACCACTATGGGAAGCTGATTTAAAGGACGGAGTTCATCTCAGCCAATGTTCAATTTCAAGTTGCCTTTTCTTTATTTTAAGAAGTTTGATCATGGAAGAAAAGAGGTGGCTTTCTGCTTTCCAGAGGATCTTCATTTTGGAATGATTGGGACCCGGTGGCAACCTTCAAAAAATGCTGGGGGAAAAAAAACAAAGGATTTTTTTCTGGACGGAAGGAGACACTTGCCAACTCACAAGCTTTGAAAAGTCTGTAATGTCATTTAGATCAGAACAGATATATACACACCATTGAGTCTCATCCAGGCAAACTAATTGCCCACTTCCACAGGCACAAAAATAAAATAAAAAGGGGGGGGGGGACACAAGGTCAGGTGATGCTAAATATTCCAACAGGTTCCAGTTTTCCCAGGAAATGACAGGCTGCGGAGTAACGTAACCAAAAAGAGTTATGTGGTTGCTGAGGTTAGAAACACATGGGGGGGGAGTTAATTCTTTGAAACTGGCCCTGACGGTTTAATATTTTACGGGCGCCATTTTACACCAAATGGACATTTTTCCCCCCGTAGCCAACCAAATTAGCCACTCCACTTTTTAAAGGACTGAACACAATCGGGTCCTCCGTTTTATCTATTGTGGGGGAAAAAAAAAAGATTTGGGATAGATGAGCGAAGCACAGACCCTTCTAGAGGATTTTATGGAATTTATTGCCACGTTAATCCTGAGAAAGATTCCTGTATTCCACTTTTTTCCTTTTTCATTTTTTTTGCAATCCTTTTTTCATCTGTCGCCAATCGTGGTTGAGTCAAGGTGGGCTTATTTCTGCCTTTCTCTCTTTTCAAGCAATGTGTAATTTCGATAGGAATGTAACTTCCATTCTGAAAAGCCAACTTCTCTTCCGCTGTTACGCACCCAGGACTGTCCTCCATAGCTAATTTTATCTGACCGACAAGGTCTTTTGCTTAAGTTGTGCCAAGGAAGACGAGCAAGAAAGAAGATTTTAGCAGGAGAGGAAGGTGGACTCTCTCTCTCTCTCTCTCTCTCTCTGTGTGTGTGTGTGTGTGTGTGTAGGCCACGGGTAGGCAACCTTGGCTCTTTTATGACTCGTGGACTTCAACTCCCAGAATTCCTGAGTCAGCATGACTCAGCTTGGAAACTCCCTTTTCCCTCAGCATGGCTGGCTCAGGAATTCTGGGAGTTGAAGTCCACGAGTCATAAAAGAGCCAAGGTTGCCTACTCCTAGTGTAGGCAAAAGAAAGGCCCAAATTTGTAATGAAACTGACAGGAGAAAAACAACAACACAGAAGCACTTTTGATGCTCGTGGCTGACATCCCAAGGATGCAACACATCTTGCTTTCAAAATTTAGGGGGAACGATATATGGATCTGACTCAAACATATTATTTTCCCTCTGCAATTATGTGACAAAGATGAAACGAGGCACAAAATGAAATTATGACTGACGGCAGGATGGAAAAAAGAAGGCAAGAAAAACTGATCCTCATAACTCTTGGTCGAATCCTTCACGCTTCCTTCCTTCTTTCTGAAGATGAGGTTGGTGTCCAGTGTACAGAGAATTTTGTCGCTTGAAACGAACAACTTCACGGGCCTTTATCAAATCTCCCTCTCTCTTCTCTTCTTCTTTTTTTTTTTTTTTTTAGAAAAGATGTTTCAAACGTTTGGAAAACAGCAGATAAAACCCTACTCACAGGAGAACATCTCTGAATGTACAGCTAAATCTATCTTACAAGTTAATTAATGTTTCGTTCAGGGTATGGACAGGTAAGCTACGCACAAAGAATTAAAACGGCCAGATGGCGCACACTTCCTTTACCCCAAAGTCCGCCTCGTGGTGGATGAGGCGTGCTGATTGACCGGATCTCCTGTCTTTGTTCCCGCATGAAGCGTGACTTTCCTGTTAGTCGCCTCCTCGGTCCAGGTTCTCGATCACGCGAGACAGACGGATGTTCAGAAGCCTGATCTGGCTGTCCAGGTGATCGATCTTCTCCTCCAGGGTATTGTGGCTGTTCCTCCGCCAATAGAAGCTCACGGGACCAGTCATGAAGTAGACGGCGACCACGAAGCAGAGGGGAAGGACGGCGTGTTCGGGCTCGCTCTCATATTTCTGGAGGATGTAGACGCAGGAAAGAGCGAAGAGGACAATCCGGATGATCCAGAAGAAACGGCCGCACAGGACGTGCAGGAGATAGAAGAAGAATCCCAAGAGCAGAGACACGAACCAATAAGCCAACAAGATGGCCCCGATCAGCAGAAGGGCCCGAGCGGGATTGTTGGCTAGAGCGGTGTGGCTGAAATAATGGGTCAAGTTGGATCCTGGAAAAATCGAAGCAGAAACTGTCAACGCTCACTCCGCCAAGATCGACAATTGAAAAAAAAAACATTCATCGGATTTTACGGCTGTATATACCAGGGGTCTTCAAACTTGGCCCTTTTATGACTTGTGGACTTGAACTCCCAGAATTCCTCAGCCAGCCTGGCTGAGGAATTCTGGGAGTTGAAGTCCACAAGTCATAAAAGGGCCAAGTTTGAAGACCCCTGGTACATACCCTATTGTTCCCGAAAATAAGACCTATCCAGAAAATAAGGCTTAGCATGATTTTTCAGGATGCTCGTAATATAAGCCCTACCACCCCAAAAATAAGCCCCAGTGAAGATCGTCAGCCAGACAGATGCATTTACCGTGTCTCCCTGAAAATAAGATGGGGTCTTAAATTAATTTTTGCTCCAAAAGATGCTTTAGAACTATTTTCCTGTTAGGACTTATTTTCAGGGAAACATGGTAGTACATCCTCTGCAACACATGATGGACGGATTGAATTATTAAATAATATTAATATATAATTAAATATAAATAAATAATATTATTGACATTGTTTGAATAAATGTAGATTGTTGCGCATGAAAAAAATGAGACACTGCCTGAAAGTAAGCCCCAATGCATCTTTTGGAGATAATAATAATAATAATAATAATAATAATAATAATAACAACAACAACAACAACAATAACAACAACAACAACAATAATAATAATTTGGAAGGGGCCTTGGAGGTCATCTAGTCCAACCCCCTGCTCAGGCAGGAAACCCTATACTGTACTATTTCAGACAACATGAGTAGATGGTCAGTGGCGTGGTGGCCTAGAGGCGGAGCTCTCGCCTGCCAATCAGGAGGCTGTGAGTTTTGGTCCTAGGCAGCGGCAGATATTTCTCTCTCTGGGCCCGATGAGTCTGCTGTGAACACCCTGTAGGTGTCAGGAAGGGCATCCAGCCTGTAAATGCTCAACTCCATTTAGTCTCCCCGACTCCACCCCGATGCAAGGGATTACAGGGTTGTTAAAAGAAAAGAAAAATAGGTAGTCCTCAACTTACAACAATTTGTTTAGTGGCTGTTTAAAATTACGACAGCACTGAAAAAGCAACTTTCAAGCGGTCCTCGTATTGACGTCCCCAGGTCAAAATCCGGGTGTTTGGTAATCTCAGCATCCTGGGGTCATGTAATGGCCATTTGTGACCTTCCCAGACAGGCAAAGTCAAGGGGGTGAACCAGATTCACTTAATGAGTGCATGTTTTACTTAACAACCGCAGTGATTTGTTTAACCATGGCAGAAAAGATTCTAAAATCAGGCACGACCCACTTCAGAAGGGTTTTTTTTCCCTTTTTTTTCCAAAGCCGTTTGGAATCAATGGAAAAAAATCCTGTTTTTCCCCATTTTTTTTCTGTTGTTTTCCAGGCCTTCCTGTCTCTAACAACCATTTGACAGCTCCTTCAGTATCCAGCTGTTGACTATAATCTTGCTTCATTCCATGATTTTAACAACTAGGCCTGATAAGATTGAGTTTTCTGAGAACTACTGAAACTCAACATCAAACCCACTCAATTAACTATAAAATATCCACGTTAAATAACCTGCCTTTATAGCAAGGGACTCTTCACAAATTATTATTTTCCTTATTTGACTGAGGTGAAATGGAGTTGCTCGACAGTCGGGTGGGTGGCTGGCACATAAATGTAATAATCAAACAAAAATAAATAAAATCAAAATAAGGTTGGGGAACAAGAGGACCGTCTCAGCTACTGTTTTGCCCACCTACCATCAATTCCAAGGACATCTAGAAGATCTGTCCATATTCTCCAGAATGTATCTACAAGAATGTCCACTCCGTACACGAATCGCTCCGTCAGTCTGGAGAAAAACTAGAAAGGCAAAATATAAAGACTCTTTTCATCCTCTACAATTTTGTTTCTTAGGGAAGAATTTCAGTTTTTAGACTAGGATAGGATAGGATAGTTGGAAGGGACCTTGGAGGTCTTTTAGTCTAACCCCCTACTCAGGCAGGAAACCCTATTTCAGACAAATGGTTGTCCAATCTTCTTAAAAACTTCCAGGTTTGGAGCTTTCACAACTGCTTCTATGTCTTTCTAAGCCAGGGTTTCCTGACTTTGCAACTTTAAGACTTGTGAACTTCAGTTCCCAGAATTTCTCAGCCCGCCAGGACTTGCCTCACCCACACTTGAAAGAGAAAGCGACAAAAAGACACAGCAGGAAGGTATTTATGAATCATTATCCTGGATTTTGAACCCCATATCTGCACAGGGCGGCGTTCCTTTCATGTGCTCCCAACGGCTGAAAAGCTGTGATGGGGAAAAAGCAGCAAAGAACCAACTTCCAGGAAGCAATATACTGTATATATATATACTGCTCAAAACAATAAAGGGAACACTTAAACAACACAATGTACTGTATTTAATAGTAGGATGTCTTATCTTATGTTCGCTTTATACACACACACACACACACACACACACACTTACACAGTGTGTGTGTGTGTGTGTGTGTGTGTGTGTCTATGGGACACGGTGGCTCAGTGGGTTAGGACGCTGAACTTGTCGATCGGAAGGTCAGCAGTTTGGTGCGTCGAATCCCGAGTGCCACGTATAACAGAGTGAGCGCCTGTTCGCCTGTTACTCGTCCCAGCTTCTGCCAACCTAGCAGTTTGAAAGCACGTAAAAATGCAAGTAGAAAAATAGGGACCACTACGGTGGGAAGGTAACAGCGTTCCATGCGCCTTTGGCGTCTAGTCATGCCGGCCACAGGACCACGGAGATGTCCTCGGACAAGCGCTGGCTCTTCGGCTTTGAAATGGAGATGAGCACCGGCCCCTAGAGATGGAAACGACTAGCATGCATGTGCGGGGGAACCTTTACCTTTACACTCTCTCTCTCTCTCTCTCTCTCTCTCTCTCTCTCTCACTCTCACTCTCTCTCTCTATTTTGTTGTTAGCTGCGAAGTCGTGTCCGACCCATCGCGACCCTATGGACAACATTCCTCCAGGCCTTCCTGTCCTCTACCATCTTCTGGAGTCCATTTAAGCTCACGCCTACTGCTTCAGTGACTCCATCCAGCCACCTCATTCTCTGTCGTCCCCTTCTTCTCTTGCCCTCAATCTTTCCCAGCATTAGGCTCTTCTCCAGTGAGTCCTTCCTTCTCATTAGGTGGCCAAAGTATTTGAGTTTTAGCTTCAGGATCTGGCCTTCTAAAGAGCAGTCAGGATTGATCTCCTCTAGGACTGACCGATTTGATCGCCTTGCAGTCCAAGGGACTCGCAGGAGTCTTCTCCAGCACCACAGTTCAAAGGCCTCAATTCTTTGGCGCTCAGCCTTTCTTATGGTCCAACTTTCACTGCCATACATTGCAACTGGGAAGACCATAGCCTTGACTATACGCACTTTTGTTGACAGGGTGATGTCTCTGCTTTTTAGTGTGCTGTCTAGATTTGCCATGGCTTTCCTTCCGAGGAGCAAGCGTCTTTTAATTTCTTGGCTACAGTCCCCATCTGCAGTGATCTTGGAGCCCAGGAAAATAAAATCTGTCACTACCTCCATTTCTTCCCCATCTATTTGCCAGGAACTGAGAGGGCCAGATGCCATGATCTTGGTTTTCTTAATGTTAAGTTTCAACCCAAGTTTTGCACTCTCCTGCTTCACCCGCAACAAGAGGCTCTTTAGTTCTTCTTCACTTTCTGCCATTAGAGTGGTATCATCTGCGTATCTTAGGTTGTTGATATTTCTTCCGGCAATCTTAATTCCAACTTTTGAATCATCTAGCCCTGCCTTTCTCATGATGTGCTCTGCATATAAGTTAAATAGGCAGGGCGAAAGTATACAGCCTTGCCGGACTCCTTTCCCAATTTTGAACCAATCAGTGGTTCCATGTCCAGTTCTCACTGTTGCTTCTTGACCCGCATATAAGTTTTTCAAGAGACAAATAAGATGGTCTGGTACTCCCATCTCTTTAAGAACTTGCCACAGTTTGTTATGATCCACACAATCAAAGGCTTTAGCATAGTCAATGAAGCAGAAGTAGATGTTTTTCTGGAACTCCCTAGCTTTCTCCATGATCCAGCGTATGTTGGCAATTTGATCTCTAGTTCCTCTGCCTCTTCGAAATCCTGCCTGTACTTCTGGTAGTTCTCGATCCACATACTGCTGAAGTCTAGCTTGTAGGATTTTAAGCATGACTTTACTAGCATGAGAAATGAGTGCAATGGTGCGATAGTTTGAACATTCTTTGGCACTGCCCTTCTTTGGAATTGGGATGTAAACTGATCTTTTCCAATCCTGTGGCCACTGTTGAGTTTTCCAAATTTGCTGGCAGATTGAGTGTAGCACTTTTACTGCACTGTCTTTTAAGATTTTGAACAGCTCAGCTGGAATACTGTCACCTCCACTAGCTTTGTTGTTGCTCAGCTTTTCTAAGGCCCACTTCACTTCACATTCTAGGATGTCTGGCTCGAGGTCAGTGACCAACTCATTGTGATTATCTAGGACGTTAAGCTCATTCTTGTATAGTTCTTCTGTGTAATTTTGCCACCTCTTCTTAATCTCTTCTGCCTCTGTTAGGTCCCTACCATTTTGGTCCTTTATCATGCCCATTTTTGCATTAAACGTTCCCTTCATCTCTCCAATTTTCTTGAAAAGATCTCTGGTCCTCCCTATTCTATTGTTTTCTTCTATTTCTTTGCACTGTTCATTTAAGAAGGCATTCTTATCTCTTCTAGCTATTCTCTGGAATTCTGCATTCAATTGGGCATATCTATGTTTTTCTCCCTTGCCTTTCGCTTCCCTCCTTTCCTCAGCTATTTGCAAAGCTTCCTCAGACAGCCATTTTGCTTTCTTGCATTTCTTTTTCTTTGGGATGGTTTTGGTTGCTACCTGTTGTACAATGTCGCGAACCTCTGTCCATAGTTCTTCAGGCACTCTATCTATCAGATCTAATTCCTTAAATCTATTTGTCACCTCTACTGTATATTCAACAGGGATATGATTTAATTCATACCTGAGTGGCCTAGTGCTTTTCCCTACTTTCTTCAGTTTAAGCCTAAACTTTGCAAGGAGAAGCTCATGGTCTGAGCCACAGTCAGCTCCTGGTCTTGTTTTTACTGACTGTATGGAGCTTCTCCATCTTTGGCTGCAGAGCATATAGTCAATCTGATTTCTGTGTTGACCGTCTGGTGATGTCCATGTGTAGAGCCGTCTCTTGGGTTGTTGGAAAAGAGTGTTTGCTATGACCATCGTATTCTCTTGACAAAATTCTATCAGCCTGTGCCCTGCTTCATTTTGTACTCCAAGGCCAAACTTGCCTGTTATTCCGCTTATCTTTTGGCTTCCTACTTTAGCATTCCAATCCCCCATGATGATAAGGACATCATTTTTGGGTGTTAGTTCTATAAGGTGCTGTAGGGCTTCATAGAACCGGTCAATTTCATCCTCTTCAGCACTGGTGGTTGGGGCATAGACTTGGACTACTGTGATATTGAATGGTTTGCCTTGGATTCGAACTGAGATCATTCTGTCATTTTGAGGATTGTATCCTAGTATTGCTTTTCCTACTCTTTTATTGACTATGAAGGCTACTCCATTTCTTCTGAGGGATTCTTGTCCGCAGTAGTATACCTGATGGTCATCTGAATTAAATTCACCCATTCCTGTCCATTTTAGTTCGCTGATACCTAAGATGTCGATGTTCAGTCTTGTCATCTCTTGTTTCACCACGTCCAGCTTTCCTTGATTCATGGATCTTACATTCCAGGTTCCTATGGAGAAAAAATCTTTACAGCATCGGACTTTCCTTTCACCACCAGACACATCCACAGCTGAGCGTCCTTTCGGCTTTGGCCCAGTCGCTTCATTCTTTCTGGCGCTACTAGTACTAGCCCTCTGCTCTTCCCCAGTAGCATATTGGACACCTTCCGACCTGAGGGGCTCATCTTCCAGCGTCATATCGTTTTGCCTTTTGGTACTGTCCATAGGGTTTTCATGGCAAAGATACTGGAGTGGGTTGCCATTTCCTTCTCCAGTGGATCACGTTTTGTCAGAACTCTCGGCTATGACCTGTCCGTCTTGGGTGGCCCTGCACGGCATAGCTCATAGCTTCATTGAATTACGCAAGCCCCTTCGCCATGACAAGGCAGTAATCCATGAAGGGGTCTCTCTCTCTATATATATATATATACATACATACACACACACAAACAGACACACACACATATAGATAGATATAGATATATAGACATAGATATAGATATATAGATATAGATAGATATACATATATATAGATATCTGGGAAAGGATTTTTGTCAATGAAGGTTAAGCCAAAAGAGATTCCTTGCATTCTTTGGTCTTCCTTTGGTTTTGGATGTTTTTTCCTTCAAAAGGAAAGGAAAAGTGCCATAGTTCACTCACGGAAAGTCTCGGGTGCAAGAAAGAACATGGATGGGCCCAGAAGGACATCCAGGAGAAGACAATTGAGCATTCCTTGCTACAGTCATATCCACCATCTTCTCCACCCTGACAAAAGTTCCTCCCGCCAGAATTTTGTCCAAGCATCTCATGACAATTACTGTGCAATATTAATATCCCCTCCTAATGGGTCCTCCTTTTTTCCCCCCAAGCCTTGAGCGACTCATTATGTGGCATCAAGTTGGTGCTGAGGTGGAAACCCTCAAGATCTGTCTTCTCCTGGATGAACGAGCAGCACATCTTCTCCCGTTTCTCCTAAACCTTTCCCATCATCACCATCAGGTCAATTTCCAGTAGGCGCCTCAACTGGGCCAACCGGGGCACCAAATACCTCCGGTTGTCACCCCCATGGCCACGTTCACTTTCATGACCATCCCCACCATCATCAGCTTAACTTTCCCGTGGGTGTCCCAACTGGGCCAACCATCACTATCACCATCGCCACAACCATCATGACCATCATAATCACCATCGCCACCATTATCATCACCATCACCATTATAATCATTATCACCATCATCACCCCAACCATCACCCCCATTATAACCATCATCACCATCAGCACAACCACGCCACCATTATCATCGCCATCACCACCATTATAACCATTGTCACCCTCATCACCACTACCATCACCATCATCATCACCACCAAGACCATCAGGTCATCTTGTGGGCCCCCAATCAGGTCAACCAGGACCTCCAACCTCTCTGATCACCCTCATCACCATCACCACCAGGACCATGTTCACTCATCAGAGGCCCCCATCATAATCATATTAGTACCGCTTTATAAAACCCGAGTAAGGCCACACCTGGAATCCTGCATCCAGTTTTGGTCACCACATTACAAAAAAAAAAAAATAATGTTGAGAGTTTGGAAAAAATTCAGATAAGAGCAACTAAGATGGTCCAAGGCCTGGAGACCAACACATACGAAGAACGGCTGCGGGACTTGGGTTTGGCTAGTCTAGAGAAAAGAAGAAATAGGGGTGACATGACAGCAGTGATCCCGTATCTGAGGGGCTGCCACAAAGAAGAGGGGGGCAGGTTGCTCACCAAAGCACCAGAGGGAAGGACAAGAAACAATGGTTGGAAACTAATGAAGAAGAGAAGCAACCTGGAATTAAGGAGAAACTTCCTGACAGTGAGGACAATCAACCAGTGGAACAGCTTCCCTCCAGAAGTTGTGGGTGCTCCATCGCTGGTGGCTTTTACAGATAGACTGGACAACCACCTACTGAAATGGTCTAGGCCAGGGGTAGGCAACCTCGGCTCTTTTATGACTCGTGGACTCCAACTCCCAGAATTCCTGAGTCAGCTATGCTGACTCAGGAATTCTGGGAGTTGGAGTCCACGAGTCATAAAAGAGCCGAGGTTGCCTACCCCTGGTCTAGGCTAGGGTTGTCCTGCTTGAGCAGGGGGCTGGACTTAGAAGACCTCCAAGGTCCCTTCCGGCTCTGTTCCCATTGATTGATCATCATCCCCGCCATCATCGCGCCCTCCACCGCCCATCAGGTGCCACCAGGAGCCCCCCCCAACCTCTTTGCTCATCTTCATGCGCCCTTACCAGGTCACCTTTACAGCGGGCACCCAATTGCATCGGGGTGGAGTCGGGGAGACTAAATGGAGTTGAGCATTTACAGGCTGGATGCCCTTCCTGACACCTACAGGGTGTTCACAGCAGACTCATGGGGGCCAAAGAGAGAAATATCTGCCGCTGCCTAGGACCAAAACTCACAGCCTCCTGATTGGCAGGCGAGAGCTCCGCCTCTAGGCCACCACGCCACTGACCATCTACTCATGTTGTCTGAAATGGTATAGGGTTTCCTGCCTGAGCAGGGGGTTGGACTAGAAGACCTCCAAGGTCCCTTCCGGCTCTGTTCCCATTGATTGATCATCATCCCCACCATCATCGCGCCCTCCACCGCCCATCAGGTGCCACCAGGAGCCCCCCAACCTCTTTGCTCATCTTCATGCGCCCTACCAGGTCACCTTTACAGCGGGCACCCAATTGGGCCAGCCAGGAGCGCTCCAATCGCCCTCCGGGGCGCCCACGCCAAAGTCGGGGACCCCCTTCTGCACCCCCACGGGACCAAAGCCCCCAGACCCTCCCTCTTCCCCGCTCCCTTCCCCTTCCCCGTTTGCCGGGACCCTCCGGGCGCCGCTCACCTTCTGCAGGGCGCGCACGTTCTCCTCGCCCAGAAGGCCGCTGGCGCCCTGGTAGACCCCGCTGGCCGCCCGCCGGAGGCTGTTCTGCTTGTCGGCGGCCCGGGACCCCCGCGCCCCCCGCGCCCCCGGCCCGGCAAGCAGCAGCAGCAGCAGCAGCAAGAGCAGCGCGCTCCGGCTCGCCATGGCGCTCCTGGCTCCTTCGTGCGCTCCAGCCGGGCGCGCTGGGCTGGGCTGGCGGCTTGCTCCGCCCCGGCTCGGCTCCCGGCTCGGCCGCTCTCGCCCGGCCGGGCAGCGCTCTCTCGCGGCCGAGGAGGTTCCAGCGCCGGCTCCGCAGGGAGAGAAGAGGCGAGGCGAGGCGAGGCGTTTCTCTCTGGGCTGTGCGCGCTTGGCGCTCTTGGCGAGCTCCCGGACCCCTCTTGGCGACCCCCGTGGAGACCCGGGCCTGGGCCGGGGGAGGGGAAAGTTTGGGGGTTTTTTTATTGAAAAGTTTTACAGTGCATT
Organism: Vipera ursinii; assembly: GCF_947247035.1. Classification (NCBI taxonomy): domain Eukaryota; kingdom Metazoa; phylum Chordata; class Lepidosauria; order Squamata; family Viperidae; genus Vipera; species Vipera ursinii. The sequence continues at coordinate 9,121,742 of NC_139527.1, forward strand.
TTATTTATAACAAAACAAAACCCCTCCCAACCCCCTCCCCTCTTCCCAGCCCTCCCCAACCCCTCCCTCCCTCCCCCCTCCCCGACTTCCCAGAGCTCAATACAAGGTATAAAAGTAGAAACACTCATAATCTACCCTATGCAAACAACAAGAAACTGTGAAATCTATCGCACTCTCACTCTTATAAAATGACTGCAAGCAATATAAATATCAAAGTTTGGGGTTTTAAAACAGAGGGTGCTGGGGAATTTTGGCAGGCCCTCCAAGAGGAAGGGAAAGAAGGAGACAGGGAGGGAAAGAAGGGCAGGAAAAGCCAGAAGGGAGAAAAATGCGAGGAGAGCAGGGATGATCTCAAAATGGGTTCAGCTAACAGTTGAAGCCTGATGCAAGCCAGCCTTAGGTGCGACTGTACAATCTCAGCTGAGTATCTATAGGTCAGTCAATATGAGTGGAGCTTTCAGTTTCCCAAATTCTATGGACAAGCCTATCAATATCGTTTTTAGATAAAGAGGTGTTGTTCGTATATTGCAGTTTTAATTGATGATCTCCGAGGTTGGTTTCAAAGGGGAGCTGAGAATGTATTGTCAGTGTTGACTGATGGTCGAGTCGGTCCCTCATTTCATCCGGGTTTATCTTAATTTTCAAATTGGATTCTTCCTTCCTTCATCCCTCTATTCCTTTCTTCCTCCCTCCCTCTATTCCTTCTTCCTAGTTTTGCTTCCCTCCCTCCTTCCTTCTTGCCACATCTTCCTTCCTTCCTTCCTTCCTTCCTTCCTTCCTTCCTTCCTTCCTTCCTTCCTTCCTTCCTTCCTTCCTTCCTTCTTCAAACCACCCTAGGCAAACCAACTAGATTAATGATCATCTAGGCTTTTAACCACCATCAGAAAGGGGGAAAGAATTCTGCTGGAGATTCAACTTAACCTGTCACTGAATGAACCATCATCAAACCAACTAGATTAATGATCATCTAGGCTTTTACCCACCATCAGAAAGGGGGAAAGAATTCTGCTGGAGATTCAACTTAACCTGTCACTGAATGAACCAGCATCAAACCAACTAGATTAATGATCATCTAGGCTTTTAGCCACCATCAGAAAGGGGGAAAGAATTCTGCTGGAGATACAACTTAACCTGTCACTGAATGAACCATCATCGGTGCAAAGATGAAGGTTGGGTTTGCCCCACTCCCTTAAACCAGCATTTCTCAATCTTACTTGAAGATGGGTGGATTTTGATTCCCAGAATTCCCCCCACCTATCCCACCCCCCATCTTCAAGCTGCCAACGTTGAGAAACCCTGGCTTAGATCCATAATTGTGTGTCATTGTGTAATTGTCCAACAGAGTCAGGAGGTGACCCAAGGTGATCCAAGCACCTTTGGTGGCCTACTCTTCAGTTGAGTCAACATTGCATTGTCTCTGCCCCACCTCTGCCCACCTTCTAAATCCACCCATCCAACTTTCTTTTTTTAGCAACTTTCAAAATATCAAGGCTACTCGGGTTCAAAAGGGATAGTGACCTAACCTCTCTCTCTTTCAGGTTTGTCCATCGGCTCACCCCATCCTGAGCTTCGTTGCCAAAGGGTTGCAACAACACCTTGTTGACTGAAGATCTCTCTTTTTTTTAGCCGGCCAAACATTTCTTAAATTCTGCTCGCCAAGGCTGGATGTGCAAATCAAAAATCAATCAGTTTCCCAGATCTTCCCCCTGTGGCTGGGTGTGCAAATCAAAGTAAATCAGTTTCCCAAATCCTCCTCCTTGTGGCTGGGTGTGCAAACCAAAACGGCTCAGTTCTACAAACGTTCCTCTTCCCCCTGGGCTGGGTGTGCAAATCAAAATCAACCAGCTCCCCAAATCCTCCTCCTTGTGGCTGGGTGTGCAAATCAAAACGGCTCAGTTCTACAAACCCTCCTCTTCCCCCTGGGCTGGGTGCGCAAATCAAAATCAACCAGCTCCCCAAATCCTCCTCTTCCCCCTGGGCTGGGTGTGCAAATCAAAATCAACCAGCTCCCCAAATGCTCCTCTTCCTCCTGGGCTGGGTGTGCAAATCAAAGTAAATCAGTTTCCCAAATCCTCCTCTTCCCCCTGGGCTGGGTGTGCAAATCAAAATCAACCATCTCCCCAAATCCTCCTCTTCCCCCTGGGCTGGGTGTGCAAATCAAAATCAACCAGCTCCCCAAATCCTCCTCCTTGTGGCTGGGTGTGCAAACCAAAATGGCTCAGTTCTACAAACCCTCCTCTTCCCCCTGGGCTGGGTGTGCAAATCAAAATCAACCAGCTCCCCAAATGCTCCTCTTCCTCCTGGGCTGGGTGTGCAAATCAAAGTAAATCAGTTTCCCAAATCCTCCTCTTCCCCCTGGGCTGGGTGTGCAAATCAAAATCAACCAGCTCCCCAAATGCTCCTCTTCCTCCTGGGCTGGGTGTGCAAATCAAAGTAAATCAGTTTCCCAAATCCTCCTCTTCCCCCTGGGTTGGGTGTGCAAATCAAAATCAACCGGCTCCCCAAATCCTCCTTCCCCCCCCCCCCCGCCACAGTTTGAGTGTGCAAATCAAACCCGATCAATGGACTTCCACAATCTTTTTCTCCCTACCATTAAAGCTGAGCTCTGATTGGGCACACCTCTCCCCATCTCTGGCACCCATTGGCCTTCCCGGAGCGAGTGCCAGCAAACGTCTCCTACCTGATTGGTGGAGGAGGCCCACGGCCTGCTGCAGCCCTCCCATCGTTTTGCTGGATGGCCCATGCTGAAGACTCTGGGCTGATGTGGGGCCAGACCCAGATCCACCAATGGGGGGGCTGCATTCTGGTTGTGGTGCAGTGATGCCATGGATCCATCCGCCCTGCTGCTGAAGGTGCCAGCTCCTGGGGGTTGGGACCCCGATTTGGGGGTTTTCGACCCTTATCTGGGCTGTCACACATTATTATTATTATTTTTTTCTGTACATCACATTACATCGCATGTACGAAATAGATAAAACTAACTGAGTTTAAAACTGATTTTTTTTAAAATATATATATATATATAATCCAGGGTTTGTTTTTCTTTTTTTTGCACACAATTTGAATTTATTTGGGTGGGATGCCTTTTCTTTTGAAAACATATCAAATGCTATGGCAGGTTTTTATTTTTTAAATTTATTTATTACATTTGTTGGCTGCCCAAGGTGACTCCTAGGAATAAAAGATAAATCTGAACAAATGTAGGGAGAAAAAAAAATTAAGGAAAAAAATAGGTATTTTATTTTCAGATCTAAGTTTCCCCCCCCCCCTGAACATTTCATTACAGTGAATGCATTAATAGGTTAATATAATTTAGTTTAAAACTGATTAGTTGGAGTTTTTTTGGTAATTGATGTGTTTTTTCCCCAAAGAATCTGAGTTTGGGTGTGATGCTTTTTCTTCACACACACACACACGCACACACACACACACACCCCTGCATACATACATACATACATACATACAGGTAGTCCTTGACTTATAACCATAATTGAGTCCAAAATTTCCATTGCTAAGCAAGACAGTTGCTAAATGAATTTTGCTCCATTTCACACTTTTTCTTGCCACGGTTGTTAAATGAATCATTGCAGTTAAGTTAGTAACACGGTTGTTAAGTGAATCCAGCTTCCCCACACACATGACCCCCGGGACACAACAACCGTCGTAAATATGAGTCAATTTTCACGTGACCCACGGGGAGGCTGCAAACGGTCGTCCGTGAAAAAACGGCCCAAAGTCCCTTTTTTCGATGCCGTTGCAACTACGAACCGTCACTAAATGAAGCATTGCAAATCAAGGACTACATGTAGGACATATCCTGCATTATATATAATTTTTATTGTAGAATTTTACCTGAATAAAAGATAAACCTGAAGAAATATACAAATATGCAAAAAAAAAGTTAAGAAAAACAGATACGTGCAAGATAGAATACAGGTACCGTAGGAAAAAGATATTTAAAGAAACAACGCCTGATCTTTACAACAGTTACAAACTAACATTATCTCTCTTTGTGGGTTGAGTTACATCATTCCCTTCTTCCCATATTCAATACCTAGTAAAGGTAAAGGTTCCCCCGCACATGCGTGCTAGTCGTTTCCGACTCTAGGGGCCGGTGCTCATCTCCGTTTCAAAGCCGAAGAGCCAGCGCTTGTCCGAGGACGTCTCCGTGGTCATGTGGCCGGCATGACTAGACGCCAAAGGCGCACGGAACGCTGTTACCTTCCCACCGGAGTGGTCCCTATTTTTCTACTTGCATTTTTACGTGCTTTCGAACTGCTAGGTTGGCAGAAGCTGGGATGAGTAACAGGCGCTCACTCTGTTACGCAGCACTCGGGATTCGACCCGCCAAACTGCGGACCTTCAGATCGACAAGCTCAGCGTCCTAATCCACTGAGCTACCTATTAATCATCAAATAATCATTTTTTCCCCATTGACAGCAGCAAAAAGACCCCCCACTCCAAAAAGTTATCCTAACCCTAACCGTCTTTTGTAAAAGTCCTTGCAGGTAGTTCTCGACTTAGGACCACAATGGAGCCCAAAGTTTCCCTTGCTAAGCAAGACAGTTAAGTAAGTTTTGCCCCATTTAACGACCTTCCTTGCTAGACAGTTGTTAAGGGGATCACAGCAGTTGTTAAGCCAGTAACCGGTTGTTAACTGAGTCTGCTTTCCCCATTGAGTTGGCTTGCCAGGTCGCAAAAGGGGATCACGTGACCCCAGGACACTGCGACCCTGCCAAGCATCTGAATTTTTGGATCGCATGGGATCTGCAATAGTCATAAGTGTGAAAAATGGTCAAACATCACCTTTTTCGTTGCCGTTGTAACTTTTATTTTATTTTATTTTATTTCCATTTATATCCCGCCCTTCTCCGAAGACTCAGGGCGGCTTACAAGCTTAGCAGTAGCCTTCATTCTATGTATATGCCTGCTTATTAGGGCTTTCACACACACCCCAAGCGGCATTATTACAAAGTCAGCTTAATTATTACAAAGTCAGCCCTAATAAGCAGGCAGATACATAGAATGAAGGCTACTGCTAAGCTTGTAAGCCGCCCTGAGTCTTCGGAGAAGGGCGGGATATAAATGGAATTAAAATAAATAAATAAATAAATTGCCCCCAACAACTTTGAACGGTCACTGTACAAACCGTTGTAAGTCGAGGACTACCTGCATTTTAAATTTCAAGAGTAGCTTGGTCTCCTGGGAGTTTCCTGCGCGACCCGATTCCACCTCTTATTCCTCAACCCGGCCTACCTTGCAGAGTTGTTGTGGAAAAAAACAACAACCCACACCCTGCAATGAGAGGAAAGTCAGAAAGGAAGCCAGGCAGGCATAATATCGAGCTGCGTGGATTCCTACGTGCGCCAACCTGCACCTGGCAGGTTTTTAGGGGGGGGGAGGGAATTTTGCACCCCCGCGTTCCCGCTCGCTGCCGCCGCCCAAAAAAAATCGGCTTTTTGAATTCGCGCACTCTTTTTTTGTTTTGTTGGTTTGGTTTGGTTTTGCTCCGCCCTCTGGCGGAAGCTCACCCGGCGGCGCGAGGAGGTAACGCGTCCTATAAAAGGCGCCGGCAGGAGGCGGAGCTCCGCAGTCCTGCTCGGACCGGCGAGGCGGTCGCTCCGAGAAGCGAGGCAGGGGAGCGTCGGAGGAGAAGCCGGGCTGCGCCCAGAAAGCTTGACGATGTCTCGGGAGTTGGAGATCATGGAAGCGCAGCGGCTGTGGGAGCCGGACTCCAAGCGCAACACCAGCATGGACCGGTTCAGGGCGGCGGTCACCGCGGCTTACGGCATTCGCCTGGGTGAGTCCCTGCGGGGCAGCCGGGCAGAAAAGCCACCCTCCGTCCATTTGCGCTGTCCCCTTGCCCGTTGCACCCCGGTTCCTTCCCTGGAGGCAGAGCCGCCTCCCCTCTTGGCATTTCCAAGAATGTGAATTTCCAAGAATTCCAAATTTGAGCGGGCCCCGAACGAGGAGGGTATATATCGGAGGTGGTGCACGCGACGAAATTTCATTTTGATGTATGCCGATTGGTGCACATTCAAAGTGACAATAAAGTTATCATCATTCCACCCCCACCCCCTCTCCGCACACACAACGGCCCTGCAAGGTAGGCTGCGCGGGGCTCTCCCCGCCATTGCAATGGGCAAGATGCTCTTGCCTGGGTCGGCAACCTGGCGCCCTCCGCAGATTGGAGGCCAGCCGACCTTAGGCTGGGCTGATGGGGACCGGTGGGGGGCTTGTTGGGTCTGGGGAGAGTCGGCTGGGCACCCTGGCTGCAGAGGGAGAAGGAGGCTTACCTTGCAGCAGCAGCAGACGCTGGTGGGGAAGTTCAGCTTCCTCCAGTGGGGCTTGAGTTGTGCTAACCCGCTTGGCACCCGGGCGTGGGGTCTAGCTTGTGAAGGAATCCTCTGCTGCCCCACATTTCCTCCTTTCCTTCCACCCCCCCACCCCCCTACATTTCATCTCCCTCATCTTAGCATGAAATTTACCTGTGGGGCAGGTTGCATGTGCCCAGCCATTCTGCATCCCAGCCACATAACGTCTTCAGCCCCGGCTGATGCAAGATCAGAGCCTTGCTGCCATCACAGGAGCAATTGTGGAACAACCAGGCCCGTCCTGACGTAATTTGCAAGCCAGGGGCTGGGTGGTGGTGTTACCTAAGCGAGGGTCTTCAGGTGTGTTTGCCAACGGAAGAGGGTCCCTGAAGATGGTAGAACTCCAACGAAGGAGAATATTTGTAGCTCAGGGTTGAAATGAGATGGGGGTCCTGGGTGCTCTCTTGAGCCTGCTTCTTTTCTTGCCGATGTTTCGTTACACAAACCAGGTTAACAGCGTCAGTGATAATAAGCTAGTAAACTTACCAGCACTGATGATGTTGCCTTAGCTGGGTAATGAAACGTCTGCAAGAGAACCAAGCAAGCTCAGAGAGCAACCAGGATCCCATAGTCCTTCCTCCCTCCCCTCCATCAATTCCCCTCCCTTCTACCGCTGATGATGTTACCCAGTTTGAGTAATGAAACATCTGCAAGAAAACAACCACTCCAAAAGCACCAAGCACCCCTCGCTTTATAACCTGTAAGGTATCCAGAGTCGTCTTTTTTTATTAGAGTTTTACAGAAACAATATATCCCCAAATCCCTCCCACCCCAAACCTACCCACTTCCCCCTCCCCACTTCCCAGAGCTAAATACAGGATTATAGTTACAATAAACATATTCTAAATAAAAATTATACATAATATACAATTAACCAAATTCATAATGTGCTTTAACTCCCCTTTGATATAACTACAAACAACGTGCCAATAACAATATCCCACTAAAATCTACTCATGAGCTAAATGGAACTTTTTGGACCCATATTTGTTCTGGATATAATTTATCCATCTCCTCCGAACTGAAATATATCTTTCCTGTCGTCTTGTAAGGGAGATGGGAATAGCATAAACATTCAATAAATAATTAAATAAGACTTTGGAGGCCTCTACTGTTGGGTGACCCAGTCTGAACACCCCAGTTTTTTTTTTTTTTTTTGCTTTGCAACCAACAGGATCCCGGAATGCAACCATCGTGTGTATTTCAGCCCTGATCCACGTGGATTTGTGTCATCTTCCAGGGCAAATCTCTTTTTCTTGGGTTGTTTTTTTTTTAAATTCCAAGAAACTGGGCCTCTAGCCCTCAAGGCTTGTAGAAATCAGCATTTTGCATTGGGCTTGGAAGTGTCTTTCCGCAGTGTATGGATCGGCTGCCCGGTTCCTGTTCCCTTCGCCTTGCCTTTCTTCTCTGCAGGGTGGAATCCGTAGAAAAGAGAAGAAGTCGGTGTGTGATTGCGGTTGTGTGTTCGGGTTCCCCAAAGAGAGCAGGTGTGCCAAGGCCTGATGCTTTTTATTAGCAACGGAGCCAGTGTGCTCTAAAAGGAAAATTTTACAGGATTTCTTGTTTCTTAACAACGGAGAATTTGAGGCCGCCAAGTTTTTTCTATTGAGCCAAAACAGAATACCTGCATAGGGGATTCTGAACTACAGTTCCCATGGGGAGAGGCGCTAGGGATTTGTAGTTTGGTCTTCTGGCCATTTGGGACATTACAGATCCCCCCATAATGTTGTCAGCCGGGTGTGATACACGACAAATAACACCTTGCCATGCTGCATGGATTTCATTTGGGCCTTCTGTTTATCAATGGAAGAATAACTGGGCAAATGTTTTCTCTTTATACTTGATGTGAAAAAATGAATGCAAAACATCTTAGATGGAGAAGGAGAATTAAGCAAGGCCTCTGTGCTTTGTGTGTGTGTGTGCGTGTGTGTGTGCAGTTTTAAGAGAGAGTGTTAGCTTTAAAAAATAAAATGTGCCCAAGCATCCAATTGAAGCTGTTGCTCTCCTTTTCACATTTTTTTTTTCTCAGCTATTGCTCAAGTTTACAAGTGTGGTCGTGGGTGTGGGTTTCCAAAATAAAGGGAGGTAGGCTGGAAAATAAAATCTGGTTTAATTGGGCAGCATCCCTGGGTTTAGCTTCAAAGCAACTTCTTTTGCCGCCTTCTCTTCTTCAAGTAAACAATGTGGCTGGGGAAAACTAATCACTGGATCTGGAAAAGTAAATACGGATTTGGCAAAACCTGATATACAGGTAGTTTTCAAATTACAGTTTTCATTTAGTGACTCTGTGAAATTGCAACAGCATTTTGAAAAAGTGACCTGTGAGCTTTTTCACACTTACAACTTTTGCAGCATTCCCGGGGTGTGTGTGTGGGGTGTCCGGTCACATGATAAAAAAAATCATGTTTATGACTCCTATTTATGATGGCTGTGATCCCCTTTTGCTACCTGACCAGCAAAGTCGATGAGAAAGCCAGATTCACTTCACAACCGTGTCGCTGACTTAATAACTGCAGTGATTGACTTAACAACTCTGGGGCGAAAAATTCACATTTTTTGTCGGGCTCAGCTGTCGTAAGTCGAGAACTACTTGTACAACTTTAAGGAGAGAGGAGTAGAATTGGGGTGTCCCGTGCTATCCTTGGCATTGCGTGATAATGTTTTAGAGCTTCGTTTTTGTAAAGAATCCTCACCCCCTCTTTTTTTTTTTTCCTTGCCAGTTATGCATTTCTTCCTTGTAATTCCCCCAGGGAAATAAAATAAAAGGAGAGCAAATAACCAGAAGCAATCTCTGTTTGCTCTAGTAATTTCAGAGACCGGGTTTGTTTGCCTGGGGGGGGGGCGCATCAGAAGCCAAGATGGAGAGACATCAACTGACCCGCTAAATCAGGAAGAGAGAAATAGCACCAAGGGTTGGGGTTTTTTTTTTTTTGCGAGGGGGGGGGTGTGTTTCCTTCCTTTGAAGCATTAGCGGAAACCCAGAAATTTGATTTATCTGATTTTTGTCGGCTTTGGATTAAAGGTGCTCGTGAGGCAAAAGGAAGCCGTTTGTTGCGGACAAGCAAATAGGCAACCGATAATTTAGTTTTTTTATTTCCCCCCCAGGCCTGACAGATGGCTCTCTTTTTTTTTTTTTTGCAATCGATGCTGCGCGTGAGCAGATGGAAAGTAAAACCTGTAAAAGGGTTTGATTTGAGCAGCTTTAATTTGCTTTGCTCGAGAAAAAGGAGCAAAGATGGTATAGAGCAGGGGTCTTCCAACTTGGCCCTTTTATGACTTGTGGACTTCAACTCCCAGAATTCCTCAGCCAGGGCACCCTGGCTGAGGAATTCTGGGAACTGAAGTCCAGAAGTCATAAAAGGGCCAAGTTGGAAGATCCCTGGTGTAGAGTCCTAAGCTGAGTTGTTGAAAGGACTCTGCCGGTTTAGGCAACTGTCTAAAATGGTCTTTTCTAGGGAAAAACGTGATGGAGAAGGTTTAATAACGGGCGTTCTTGTTTTTGCTTCCAGCCAACTACAGCGAGTTGTATCAATGGTCTGTACAGCATTATTCGGATTTCTGGGCAGAGTTTTGGAAATTCAGCGGGATCGCCTATTCTCGGCTTTATGATGAGGTAAGCTGACAGAATATCAGAGTTGGAAGGGACCTGGGAGGTCTTCTAGTCCAACCCCCTGCTCAGGCAGGAAACCCTATACCAGGGGTCGGCAACCTCGGCTCTTTTATGACTCGTGGACTTCAACTCCCAGAATTCCTGAGCCAGCTATGCTGGCTCAGGAATTCTGGGAGTTGAAGTCCACGAGTCATAAAAGAGCCGAGGTTGCCGACCCCTGCCCTATACCATTTCAGACAAATGGCTGGCCAGTCTCTTCTTAAAAACTTCCAGTGTTGCAACCTTCCCCGTTGATTTTGCGTGTCAGGAGCCAGCTAGGGAGGTCACAAAGGGCAGTTACAGGATGCTGCGACCATCGTAATTGTCAAGTGCCCAAAATTTTATCATGTGACTGTGGGGAAATGCTGCGGCAGGCTGAGGATTGTTGCAAGTTACTCATAACTTTAAAGGGTCGCTAGACATCATACGTTGGGGAGTATCTGTACTCTTCTTAGCAGAAGGTAGATAATGCCTTCTTCCAAAGCACCATTTTTTTTTCAAATGTGCCCATCCGGTTGGATTTCCTGGTGGTGCCCCATCCCGGTAGTAACCCAGTCTGATCTTGTTTTTTTCCCCAGGGGAAAAAAATGCACCCTTCTAGCTGAGCGAAATGGACACCCCCCCCAGATGGTGAGGAGGGGCAGAGAAAGACCCTCGTAATGGTGATCCTTTGTGCCCTTACATCAGTGCCTTTATGCACACATAGACACAAATGGGGCTGCATGCGCGCGAGTGGGGCTGTGAGCATGCGCCCTCTGCAAATAGGACTGCTAGTGCCGGCGAGAGGCTCACGCTTCAAGTAGTGCCACCGGCTCGCTTAGCGCCAGTGCAAGGGCGGGCTGACCACGCGCATGAACACCACTGAATGTGGCCTGATGGCCAAGAGGCCACGGCTAGTAGTGGGCCCCGCACCTGACTGCAAAGTCTTCTGTTAAGGATGGTTGATGTGTCTCCACCAGGTGGTTGATCCCTCCAAGGGCATCACAGATGTTCCCGAATGGTTTAAAGGCAGCCGTCTAAACTATGCCGAAAACCTCCTGAAGCATGAGGAGAATGACAAAATCGCTCTCTATGCCGCACGTAAGTCCCCCATGCGAATCTTTGTTACCGCCGGGTCTACAACTATTCAGATCTCTCTCTCTCTCTTTCTCCTCTTCATCTTCATTATCATCTTAGTGGGAATAAGCGTTATCTTTTAGGGGGCCCCCTCTCTGGTTTACAGGGCGGGATTTCCTTGTGGTCTCCCATCCCTGCCTCCTTTTTTTTTAAAAAATCCTTCTCAAGCATTCCTCCACCCAACACAACGGCTCTCAATAGAGGTTGCAGGAATACTTTTATGTCTCCCCAAAACCTCTCGACTTTGTGGGTGCTGGAGTTGTGTGTGTGGCTCTTTTTTTTTTCTGGGTGGGGTTTCTAAATTCCCTCTCTGCTCTCTCCTTTAGTAGATGGAGTTGCAGAAGGCAAAGTTACTTCTTCCCTACCTCCGTAATTGCCCTAAATCTTCGCAAGTACCACTGCAGACATACTGGGCTGTTGATGCATCTTACATCCACTTCCTTTGCACACCTGGATTTTCTCCAGGCTGCTAAAAACCCCTTTTAAGCCTTGGCGAGACACCCCCCCCACACACACACACTCTCTGCCTCGCCTCCTTCTGCCGAAGAATTTTGCAAGTTGTGTTGATTTAGCAATGATGCGCAAGAACAATCAGGAACATTGCCTGTTCTTGTCCTAGTAATTATTTCTGGAACCTGGTGGGAGGCTAGGGTGGGGAAACATCTTGGATTAAATTTGAAGATTTTGGACTCTTTCTCACAAGGAGCACTTGGGTTGGGGGGTGGGTGGGAAATGATGGTTTTGGGCCGCCTGTGTAGAAGATTGTGGGTGTCAGAATCCATTTATATCATATTCATAAATGTATGTTTAAAACATTATTCCATGGATTCTGCCATCCCCCGAAGAGAATGGATGTGTATTGAACTGGTATTAGGCATTTCAAAGGAAAGGAGAAGCCTTTTGAACTGGGGAAACAAAAGGGGGGGGCTAGCATCTGGCTTGTGTCACGGAAGAGAGCAATAAACATGAAAGGTCCTAAGTTCCTTTTTCCCACGAGAGGGATGATAGGAGAGAAAGGATGGGGGACTGACCAAATGGGGCTAAGGGGGGTTAAACCTGGAACTCTATATAAGGGTTTACTTCGTGGAATAATATTAAGTCCTGTCTCGTTTCCTACAACCAAGCATGTCATAGTAAAGATTCTTTTTGGAATAGATTTGACTCCAAGAATTTTGTCTTCCTAAGACGTGGTTTGGGGTGGGTCCTGACAGTGGGTTTGTGCATCCAGCAGCTAGTTGGCTAGGCCACATCTCTGCCTTTGAGCCTGCTAACTTCTTCAGAGGTTAATATATTATTGGTTTTTGACGTCTTGCTGCAAACCTGCCACCGGATCTGACCTTGTTCTCTTAGGGGAAGGCAAGGAAGAGATAGAAAAAGTGACCTTTGATGACTTGAGGCACCAGGTGGCATTCTACGCTGCGGCCATGAGGAAGTTGGGAGTGCAGCCCGGAGACCGGGTTGTGGGTGAGTCCTTCCAGCAATTTCTTCTTTCAACCAGGCTATGCAAACATCAAATCTTGACCGCCTTAAGAAACTCTGCAGAAAGGAATGCACGGAATATGTGCAGGAAAGAACAGGTTGGGTGACTTTGAGCCAAGCGTCGCCGAGATGGGACACTGAAAAATTGATGGGTTATTGGGGGGGGGGGAAAAACCCAACCCAAAATAAAAACCACTTCCAATAAATGACAGGTGAAAAAACGGGATCTTGTTTCACCAAGCGGAATCCCCTTGAAGTGTGGGAGACTTTGCTGAGCCTTCTGGACAGAGTGTGTGTGTGTGTGTGTGTGTGTGTGTGTGTGTGTGTGTGGCTTATGTTTAAGTTGCCACATATTTATAACTTCCGAAAGGGTCTTGGGAATCCACATATGGGCTGGAAGTGGAGCTGAGGACTTCTGATGCCCAGAATGGAAGAAGAAAGAGGAAGGAAATTAGAGGATAATCTTAGCTCAGGGTTGAACTGTCCTTGGTGGTCTCTGAGCGTGGTGGTTTTCTTGCAGAAGTCTTATTCCCACACTAGTTAACCTCACTGTTAGAAGGGAGTGGGGTTTGTGGAGAGGGGAGGATGAGGAAGAGGGGGACTGTGGGGTCCTCGGTGCTCTCTGAGCTTGGTGGTTTTCTTGCAGACATTTCATGAGCAAAGTAGGTAACATACATTTATTTATTTATTTATTTATTTATTTATTTATTTATTTATTTATTTATTTATTTATTTGGATTTGGATTTGTATACCGCCCTATTCCTGTAGGACTCAGGGCGGTTTACAGGGCAGTTAAAACCATGAAATACAAAAAATTAAAATCAATTAAAACAAATTAAATTCAAGCCCCAAGAGTAAATCTAAAACCCAGTTAAATTAACAACCCCACAGTCTGGACCAAACAGATCGAAGAGCCAAGTTTTCAGGTCCCGGCGAAATGAGCGAAGGTCGTCAATGCTAGACTGGAAGGGGGCTGTGGAATGGAGGAGGGGGACGAGGAAGAGGACTATGGGGTCCTTGGTGCTCTTTGAGCTTCGTGGTTTTCTTGCAGTCATTTCACAACCGAACTAGGTAACCGTGCACTGATGATGTTCCCTAGATAGCAAATGAAACATCTGCAAGAAAACAGCCAAGCTCAGAGAGCACCAAGGACCCCACAATCTCCTCTTCCTCCTCTTCCTCCTCCTCCTCCTCCTCTTCTCTGCAAACTCCCCTCCCTTCTAGCACTGATGATGTTACTAGTTGGGTCATGAAATGTCTGCAAGGAAACCCCCAAGCTCAGAGAGCACCAAGGACCCCACAATCATCTCCTCCTCCTCCTCTTCTCCACAAACCGTACTCCCTTCTAACATTGGTGATGTTCCCTAGTTGGGTCATGAAATGTCTGCAAAAAACCACCAAGCTCAGAGACCACCAAGGACCCCACAGTCCTCCTCCTCCTCCTCCTCTCCCTTCTAGCACTGATGGTGTCACCTAGTTGGATAATGAAGCATCTGCAAGAAAACAGCCCAGCTCAGAGAGCACCAAGGACCTCATCGGAGGAAAATCACCTGCCATGTTGCTCTCCAGCACACACTCAGTCAAGGAGGACCTAGATCTCTGGCACCAACCACAGGCCTCCGATTGACCTCTTCTGCCCTCACAGTCAACATTGGCAGCTCATGTCTGGTTGTCGACCTGCAATTGGGTCTCTTGCTCCATCGTCCCTTGTGTTGCAATGCAGCAATTGACACATTGCCTCGGTTTGCGTTGGGTTTTCCCCTTGGAGAAGGTCTTGAGTAACTGGTTGTGTGTGTGTGTGTGTGTGTATGTGTGTAGGTGAGGCCTGGAACTCAGCTTCCTATTGGGAGTTGTGTGCCCCCCCCCCAAAAAAAACAAAACAACCCCCAAGTGGCAATTTAATCCATATTTTTGCCTAATCCTCCAGCCTTTGGGTTGAGATGCTTCCAAAGTTAGGTTAGAAGTGGCCACTGCTTCGCACTTACGACCGTTGCAGCATCCTGCTGGGGTCACGCGATCACCATTTTGTGACCTTCCCTGACGGTTTCCCCCAAGCAAACTCAATGGTGGAAGCTGGACTCATTTAATGGCCATACAGTTCGCTTACTGACTGCAATGATTGGCTTGGCGGGAGGGGGGGGACAAAAAGTTCGCAATCTCTGATTCGACTCATTCAAAAGCCACTTGGCTTAGGAAGGGAAATGCTGGTCCCTACTGTGGCCGTTAAGTCGAGGATTACCTGTAAACCATAGCATGATCTTTTTGGCTTGGGTTGAACAGGATTATCAAGCTGCTCATTGTGACTTATCTTGGCTTTGTGGCTCAAACCAGCCAGGCCTGATCTTGGCCCAGTAAGGAAATAAGCATCGGGTTCCCATCAGGTTTCAAAATCTGTCACCGAGCCTGAAGGACCAGTTTGGGGCTGAGTGTCTGTAGCCATTCCTCTCCTTTGGACCTCGCTGGTCCTCCCTCAAGGGATCCAGCCCAGATCTTGAGGGACCTCCTGGGTGCAGGATCTTCTTCCTTGGTGACCACGGAGATGCTACAATGGACGTGGGTTTTCAAAGAGAAGGGCAGGACGTGGAGCTTCCCTTCCCTCTCCCCAGACACAGTTTGGGATTGTGCAAGCTCTTGCTTTGTGCAATTCAACCGGGTTGTGTCACCTGTCGGGGGAGTCGGCAATTTAGATCTGGCAGGTGAGAGGCATCAGGGACGGTTTTGAGGCAACTTTGACTTTCCTGATCACTTGGTGGCCTAAGTGGGAGAACAGGATAGAAATAGAATAGAATAGAATAGAATAGAATAGAATAGAATAGAATAGAATAGAAAAGAAAAGAAATAAGGAATGGAATAGAATTGAATAGAATAGAAAATGGAATGGAATGGAATAGAATTGAATTGAATTGAATAGAAATAAGGAATGGAATAGAATTGAACAGAATAGAAAATGGAATGGAATGGAATTGAATTGAATAGAATACAAATAAGGAATAGAATAGAATTGAAAATGGAATGGAATAGAATAGAATAGAAAGATTGTAGAATAGAATGGAATAGAATAGGATATAGAATAGAATATAGAGTAGAATAGAATATAGAGTAAAATATAGACTAGACTAGAAATAGAATAGAATAAAATATAGAATAGAGGAGAATATAGAATAGAGTAAAATTGAATATAGAATAGTAGAGTAGAATAGAATACAGAATAGAATAGAATACAGAATAGAGTAGAATAGAACAAAAACTTTATTGTCACTTTAAACGTATGTTAAACAGCATACCTTAAAAATGAAATTTTGTTGCATTCAGCTCTCAAAAAAATACCATTATGCATATAGCCCCGTACAAACACACACACATGACACAGAGAAACCTCACAGTCTAGTTCGAATGTATACAAATACCTGCCCCCCCCAAAAAAAAAGAATCCTGAGAATTTACAAGAGGGCTGCATAAGGAACAAAGCCGTTACAGAATCTGGTAGTTCTGCTCTAACGATCCATCCTTCATCCCTTCCTCTTCCGTTTTTGCCACCCTTCCAGGTTACCTGCCTAACAGCATCCATGCGGTGGAGGCCATGCTAGCCGCTGCCAGCATCGGGGCCATCTGGAGTGCCACATCACCGGATTTTGGCATCAATGTGAGTGGTTCCCCTCCCCCCCCAAATCCTCCTCCTACATTTGCACTTCCCATTGGCGCCAAGCAATGCCAGGAGTCCTCGGCTTACGAGCATTCGTTTAACGACCGAAGTTACAATGATGCCGAAACCCTATCTTAACAAAATGAAATTCACTGTGGAGAAATGTAAAGTCTTACACTTAGGCAAGAAAAACCCAAAGCCCCCGACCTCTGTTCATTTTGCCGGGACCTAAAAACCTGGCTCTTTGAGCTATCTGGTCTGGACTGAGGGGTTTAATGTTTTTAAATTGTGATTTAATTTTTGTGGCTAGACTTAATTTAATTTATTTTAATTTATTTTAATTTTATATTGGATTGTTTTTAAATTTTGCCTTGTAAACCGCCCTGAGTCCTTTGGGAATAGGGCGGTATATAAACCGAATAAATAAATAAATAAATAAATTAATAGCAGCAACTGTGAGAAGGGATCTTGGGAGTGTTAGTGGACGATCAA
Organism: Vipera ursinii; assembly: GCF_947247035.1. Taxonomy (NCBI): domain Eukaryota; kingdom Metazoa; phylum Chordata; class Lepidosauria; order Squamata; family Viperidae; genus Vipera; species Vipera ursinii. The sequence goes on from NC_139527.1 coordinate 9,138,496, forward strand.
TTAAATATGAGCCAACGGTTTGCACTGGCAGACAAGAAAGCCAGCGCAATCCTAAGTTGCATTAACAGAGGGATTCAATCAAGTTCGCGTGAGGTATTACTAACACACTATAAAGTCTTAGTAAGACCACACCTAAAATACTGCAACCAGTTTTGGTTTCCACACTATAAAAAAGATGTTGAGATTCTGGAAAGAGTGCAGAGAAGAGCAACAAAGATGATTAGGGGACTGGAGGCTAAAACATAAGAAGAACGGTTGCAGGAACTGGGCATGGCTAGTCTAGTGAAGAGAAGGACCAGGGGAGACCTGATAGCAGTCTTCCAGTATTTGAGGGGCTGTCACAGAGAGGAGGGGGTCGACCTATATTCCAAACCCCCTGAAGGCCAGACAAGGAATAATGGATGGAAACTGGTCAAGGAGAGATTCAACCTGGAAATAAGGAGAAATTTCCTGACAGTGAGAACAATCAACCAATGGAACAGAAGTTGCCTTCAGAGGTTGTGAGAGCTTCATCACTGGAAGCTTTCAAGAAGAGACTGAACTGCCATCTGTCAGAAATGGTGTAGGGTCTCCTGCTTGTGCGGGGGGTTGGACTAGATGACCTACAAGGTCCCTTCCAACTCTGTTATTCTGTTATTTTGAAGAAAGGAACTTATACAACTTCGTATCATGTGATCAAAATTTGGACACTTGGAAACTGGCCGGCATTTACGACAGTTGCAGTGTCCAGAGTGTGTTTCACGCGATTGTCATTTGTGATCTTCCCAGCCAGCTTCTGGCAAGCAAAATCAATGGGAAAAACTAGATTTGCTTAATGACTATGGCCAAAGTTGTAAAATCGGGTCTGGCTCGTTTAATGACCACATTGCTTAGCAGTGGAAGTTCTGTATTGTCCTAAATCGAGGACAACCTGTTGACTTCAGATTTGACTTTTTTATGGCATCACCAGAAGAGGGTAGTCAAGTTCCCATTTTTTATCCAAAGACCGAGTTTTTAGGGGGGGGGAAATGGATCTGATGCTTATAGTCACAGTTCATATAAATGTGTGTGTGTGTGTGTGTGTGTGTGTGTGTAAGTGTAATTTAGGGCATTGGACATGCAATTAAGATCTCAGTCGAATGTAATTTTGAAGTCTCTCTGTGTGTGTGTGTGTGTGTATGTAATTTAGGCCACCCGACCTGCAATTAAGATCTCAGCTGAATTTAATTTTAAAAGTCATTCATGGGCTGAGCTGGAAGCAAACTTGCAACATGAAAATAAGTAGCTGTAACATGGCTGGTCTTCTGTCCGCTGGAGATGTTTGGAGGGTGGACATCTAGTTCCTTGAATGGTGGAACAAGCTGAACAGAAGACCCATGGTGCGTGGGGGCCTGACTAGGACAGTGTGTCCCTACTACAGGTCCTGGCTTGTCTGAGTAAACTAAATCTCCATCTCTGGATGCAAGGCGGAATTACATCAAAGGTACAAGTACACACTAGGTGAGACTTGGCTCAAAAACTGTAATTTGTGAGAGGGACCTTGGAGTCCTAGTGGGCGATCATTTAACCATGAGCCAGCAGTGTGCAGCAGCAGCCAAAAAAGCTAATACAATCCTGGGTTGCATAAACAGAGGCATAGAATCAAGATCACACAAACTTTATAAAACCCTAGTGAGATCACACCGGGAATACAATTTTGGTCACCATGTCACAAAAAAGATGTTGAGAGTTTAGAAAAAATTCAGAGAAGAGCAACTAAGATGATCAAAGGCCTGGAGACTAAAACATATGAAGAATAGCTGCGGGACTTGGGTTTGGCCAGTCTAGAGAAAAGAAGAAATAGGGGAGACATGATTGCAATATTCCAGTATTTGGGGGGCTGCCACAAAGAAGAGGGGGCCACGTTATTCTCCAAAACACCAGAGGGCAGGACAAGAAGCAACGGATGGAAACTGATCAAGGAGTGAATTTAGGAGAAACTTCCTGACAGTGAGGACAATCAACCAGTGGAACAGTTTTGCCTTCAGATGTTGTGGGTGCTCCATCACTGGAGGTTTTTAAGAAGAGGTTAGACATTCACTTGTCTGAGATGGTATAGGGTCTCCTGGTTGAGCAAAAGGTTGGACTAGAAGACCTCCAAGGTCCCTCCCAGCTCTATTCTATTGTAGTAAATTGCCTTTGTCTTGGACCTGAGTCTCAGATCTCTTCTGCACGGAAGGGGTTGGCTAGGGATGTTATGGTCCACCTGAGCTAGGACAACCTGGAGAAAATTGCCAGCAGCACAGAATCATTTGCTGAGACGGCAAATGCTCTAAAAAAAAATCCAATAAACACAGGTAGTCCTTGATTTAACGACCACAGTGGGGGCCCCCAGGTTTTTGTCATGAAGGGAGACATTTGTTTAAGCGAATTTTGCCCATCTTATGAGCTTTCTTGCCACCTTTGTGAAGTGAATCACCGCAGCCGATGACTTGGTAACCCGGTCGTTAAGTGAATCCCGGCTTCCCCGCCGGGTTTGCTGGTCGGAAGTTGATCACATGACCTTGGGACACAGCCGTGGTCATAAGTATGAAGCGGTTGCCAAGACGCTGAGGATTCTACAAAGGTCGTAAGTGTGAACAATGGTCGTCAGTTGCTTTTTTTCCGTGCTGTTGTAACTTCGGTCGCTAAATGAACGGTAGTAAGTTGAGGACCGCCTGTAACTAAAAACCAACCCTTCCATCCATGTTTGTTGAATTCCCTGCTAAGGCCTGCTTCCCTCTAACCATCTGCCCGCAGGGTGTCCTGGATCGGTTCTCCCAAATTCAACCCAAGTTAATCTTCTCTGTCGAAGCCGTCATCTACAATGGGAAACGGCACAATCACCTGGACAAGCTGCACAGGGTGGTCAAAGGTGAGTCAGTCGCTTTTCCATGCTTGAATAGGACTCCTCTCCCTCCTGTCTGAATGCAGCGTGAGGAAGGCGCCCTAAAGAGCTCTGGTGGTGCAGTGGATGGAAGGCAGTCCTGCAGGCTAATTCTGCCCACTGCCGGCAGTTCGATCCTGACCGGCTCAAGGTTGGCTCAGCCTTCCATCCTTCCGAGGTTGGTAAAATGAGGACCCAGATTGTTGGGGGGCAACAGGCTGATTCTGTAAATTGCTTAGAGAGGGCTGTAAAACACTGTGAAGCGGTATATAAGTGTAAGGGCTATTGTTAGTGCGATTCCTTCCTCCCTCCCTTTTTCCCCTTCTTCCTCCCCCTTCCTCCTCCCTCCCTCCTTCCCTCCCCTTCCTTTTCTTCTCTCCCTTTCCTTCCTTCCTTCTTCCTTCCTTCCTTCCTTCCTTCCTTCCTTCCTTCCTTCCTTCCTTCCTTCCTTCCTTCCTTCCTTCCTTCCTTCCTTGTTCCCTCACATCCCTTCCTTATGTCCCTCCCTCCCTTTCTCTCCCCTCCTTCCCTCCCATCTCTTTCCCCTTCCTTCCTTCCTTCCTTCCTTCCTTCCTTCCTTCCTTCCTTCCTTCCTTCCTTCCTTCCTCCCTCCCTCCCTCCCTCCCTCCCTCCCTCCCTCCCTCCCTCCCTCTCCCTCCCTTCTAACCCTGATGATGTTACCTAGTTGGGTAATGAAACGTCTGCAAGAAAGCAAGCTCAGAGAGCATCAAGTGCTCCATAGCCCGTCCTTCCTTCCTTCCTTCCTTCCTTCCTTCCTTCCTTCCTTCCTTCCTTCCTTCCTTCCTTTCTTCCTTCCTTCCTTGTACCCTCACATCCCTTCCTTATGTCCCTCCCTCCCTTTCTCTCCCCTCCTTCCCTCCCATCTCTTTTCCCTCCCTCCCTCCCTCCCTCCCTTCCTTCCTTCCTTCCTTCCTTCCTTCCTTCCTTCCTTCCTTCCTTCCTTCCTTCCTTCCATGGTGCACAGTGACATTACACACTAACTGCCCACTGCCTGCAGTTCGATTCTCACCAGCTCAAGGTTGGCTCAGCCTTCCATCCTTCTGAGGTTGGTAAAAGGAGGACCCAGATTCTTGGGGGGGCCATAGGCTGACTCTGTAAACCGCTTAGAGAGGGCTGTAAAGCACTGTGAAGTGGTATATAAGTCTAAGGGCTATTGCTATTTGATCATCTTTGCATTTCTGGCCCCTTTTTTGCTTTTAGGGCTTCCGGATCTGAAAAAAGTGGTTGTGATCCCCTACGTATCTTCAAGAGAATCCATAGATATTTCCAGAATCCCAAACAGGTATAAAGCTTTGAAGGACATGATGGGAATTGGCTGAGGCACCTTCAGATTAGCAAGACTCTCTTCCTATAACCTTATCACAAAAGTACAGGCAGTCCTTGACTTACCACCGCGATTGGGACCACTGTCTCCATCGGCAGTTGTTAAATGAATCGCCCCCAATTTTAAAACGTTTTTTTTTTACCATGGTCATTAAGTGGATCTGGCTTCCACCATTGACCTTCCCCCTTGTCGGAAGCCAGTGAAGCCAGGGAAGGTCACCAGTGGAGATCACGTGACCCCAGGACACTCACTGCATCTGCCCTAAATACAGGCGCCCAAATTTTGATCCCATGGCCGGAGATGCTGTGATGGTTGTAAGGGTGAGGACCAGTCTGAAAGTCACTTTTCCCAGTGCCGTTGTAATTTTGAACAGTCACTAAATGAAGGGACAGGCAGTCCTCAACATAAAACAGTTCATTTAGCGAGCTTTTGAAGTTAGGACGACACTGGAAAAAAGTGATTAATGACTGTTTTTCACACGTCCATTGTAGCATCTCTGTGGTCACGTTATTTACATTCAGACGCTAGGCAACCGACGCATGACGGTTGCCGTGTTCCGGGAGGGGGGTCACCTCATCCCCTTTTGCGACCTCCTGACAACCAAAGTCAAGGGTGGGGGGAGCCAGATTGACTTCACAACCAGGTTACTAATTTATCAACTGCAGTGATTCACTTCAGAATGATGGCAAGATAAGTCGTAAAATGGGGCAGAGCTCGCTTAACAGATTTCTCACTTAGCAACATACATTTTGAGTTCAATTGTGGTCCTAAGTGAAGGACGTACCTGTATTAACTTGGGTGTCTCTAGTTCCCGAGGTTGATCCTGCTTTGCAGTGCTGATGGTTGCATAGAAAAAATGTCATGGTTCCGATTAATGAGAGAGTTCAAACAACATTCAGGCACTGTTTTATCTAAGAGGTCTATAATAATGAAACGAAGCATCGGCACTCATGGATGGATGCCAGAATCTGAATTCTCCTCCCCTTGACTCCCACATCATACAGAATTTCCCTCCCTTATTTACACGTCATGAATCACATTTACCAATTAATTCAACACACAAAGTTTCACTTCCCTTCTGAAGCGGCTATCGCTTATCTTGTCAAAACATCCGGGTTGCATTTCTCCCGTGTTTTAGTGATTCAAAACCCAACAGTTAAAGCAAAAGGCTGCCTCTTATATTGTCAGTGCAAAAACATGTCAATGCAGCATTGACAAAAAAAAATCTTAATACAGAAATGATTTTTTTTACCTTTTTCCCTTTTTCAGCGTGTTTTTAGAAGATTTTCTCGGAACAGGCCAAGGAGACCAGGCGCCGCAGCTGGAGTTTGAGCAGCTTCCCTTCAGCCACCCGCTTTTTATCATGTACTCTTCAGGCACGACGGGTGCCCCAAAATGCATGGTGCATTCTGCAGGGGTGGGTCTCCCTTTTTAAGTGATTTTGCATCTGGCATGGAATGCACAGATATTAGTCGTATGGGTGAAAACACATGTTAGCATAATACACCCGTGATCAGGACGCGTGGTCACTTTTGTAAGATTTAAGAAATTCAAATAATTGTATGTCAAGTTTAAAATAATATTTTAAAATAGGTTAGTTCGTGAAATGGTGAGTTCTAGTTCTGCCATAGGAATGGAAGCCAACTGGGTGACTTTGGGCCAATCACCGGGAGACGGTGAGTTCTGGTCCTGCCTTAGTCATTAAAGCCAGCTGGGGGACCTTGAACCAATCACCAGGAGAGGGTGAGTTCTAGTTCTACCTTTGGCATGTAAAGCAGCTGGGTGACTTTGGGCCAATCACTGGGAGACAGTGAATTCTAGTCCTACCTCAGCCATGAAAGCCATTTGGGTGGCTTTGGGCTAATCATCAGGAGGCGGTGAGTTCTAGTCCTGCCTCAGCCATAAAAGCCTGCTGGGTGGCATTGGGCCAATCACCAGTTCGTCGTCGTGTGTGGGAAATAGGAGGAAGTTGTATGGGATATGTTCGCCTGCCTCAGGTTATTTCTAAAAATAATGAAGACGGGATACAAATAAATAAAATAAGTGCTTTGCCCTGGATTGAAACCTCAAATGGATCGATTTGATTTCTCTGTACATATTCGTAAGTGAACCATTGTGTGGCTGTTGCAGGATTTGCAGTTTAATGCTCCAGAATCATTGTGAACTCTTTGGCGTGCAAACAAGTTATTTGAGTGCTTGACTCCGTTTTGCTAATTCAGATTTAAATTAAACTAAAATTTCATTTTAGCTTTCTGATGCAATTTAAACTCTCTCCTCTCTTATTTTTTTAATATATATATATATATATATATTATCCCTATAGGGGACTTTGATTCAGCACCTGAAGGAACATATCCTTCACGGGAACATGAGCAGTAATGATGTCATCATCTACTACACCACGGCAAGTGACTTTTTCTTTAATAAAGGAGAATATGTGTAGCTCGGGGTTGGCATGACGGGTCCTCGGTGCTCTCTGAGCCTGGTTGTTTTCTTGCAGATGTTTCATTTCCCAACTAGGTAAAGTCATCAGTGCTAGAAGGAAGTGGAATTGAGGGAGGGAGGGAGGGAGGGAGGAAGGAAGGAAGGAAGGAAGGAAGGAAGGAAGGAAGGAAGGAAGGAAGGAAGGAAGGAAGGACGGACTGTGGTGGTCCTTGGTGCTCTCTGAGCTTGCTGGCTTCTTGCAGATGTTTCCTTACCTAGCTAGGTAACATCATCAGTGCTAGAAGGGATTGAATTTAGGGAGGGAGGGAGGAAAGGAAGGAAGGAAGGAAGGAAGGAAGGAAGGAAGGAAGGAAGGAAGGAAGGAAGGAAGGAAGGAAGGAAGGACTGTGGGGTCCTGGGTACTCTCTGAGTTTGGTTGTTTTCTTGCAGACGTTTCATTACCCAGCTAGGTAACATCATCAGTGCTAGAAGGGAGTGGAATTTATGGAGAGGAGGAGGGAGGGAGGAAGGAAGGAAGGAAGGAAGGAAGGAAGGAAGGAAGGACGGACTGTGGTGGTCCTTGGTGCTCTCTGGGCTTGCTGGCTTCTTTCAGATGTTTCCTTACCTAGCTAGGTAACATCATCAGTGCTAGAAGGGATTGAATTTAGGGAGGGAGGGAGGAAAGGAAGGAAGGAAGGAAGGAAGGAAGGAAGGAAGGAAGGAAGGAAGGAAGGAAGGACTGACTGTGGGGTCCTGGGTACTCTCTGAGCTTGCTTGTTTTCTTGCACACCTTTTATTACCCAGCTAGGTAATGTCATCAGTGCTAGATGGGAGTGGGATTGCAGCAAGAGGAGGAGGGCTGTGGGGTCCTTGATGCTCTCTTGAGTTTGGTGGTTTTCTTCTAGACATTTCATTAGCCAACTAGCTAACATCATCAGTGTTAGTAAGAAGTGCTGTTTGCTGCCGGTTTATATTCTGGGGTCTTGCCTGTCTGGGTGGGTGGGTGGTGGTCTCAGGGATTCTTTGGTTGGGCTGTTTACTAATGGCTTTTTGGCAGTTTCCTGATTGTGGGATATAATTGCTTGCTTCATTGCTTGTCTGAAGGTGACCTTGGAGTTAATCTATGCTGATCTGGGTGCTTATGGCTGGTGGAGAGGTGCTGGGTTTTTTTTTGTTCCTTTTTGGCCTGGCTGACTGTCTCTTTTGCATCGTCTATCAATGTTGTTATGTTGACTTTTTCTTTCCATAAAAGCAAAGGTTAAATGGTTGAAAGTCTTCGAACATCCTTTTGAGGCGCCCGGATGTGCTGCCTTTGCGTGTTCCCCCTCTTCGAGAAAAGCTGCCTCGTCCTCCGAGGAGACCCGATTAGCTTAGCCCAAGATTAAATGCAGATTAAAATCAATTACTGCATATGCTTGCGGATAAGCCCATCTGTGGATAAGCCCGCTCTTGAAAATTTTTGCATGTTTTCATTTTCACAATTGGCTTAACTGCAGGTGGCAGAAGCTTCACGGTATTTTGGTTTAAAATTGCGGACTTTGTTTATCCATGGATGGTCTGAAAAGTGAGTATTATACAGGATGCAGATACCGACAAATCACAGTCGGGACTGGAATGTCTGACACTAAGCAGGGTGTTCATTATGTGAGTTGTGCCTGATTGTATGATCTTTTTTTTTTGCTACAGTCATTAAGTGAGTCACACAGTTGTTAAGGAAATCCTGTTTCTCCTCTTGACTTTGTTGGTAGTCCTCTGGGAATAGAATAGGTAGAGTAGAGTAGAGTACAGTAGAGTAGAGTAAACTCTCAACATAATTTTTGCGATATGGTGACCAAAATTGGCTGCAGTATTCGAGGTGTGGTCTTACTAGGGTTTTATAAGGTAAAGGTAAAGGTTCCCCCGCACATGCGTGCTAGTCGTTTCCGACTCTAGGGGCTGGTGCTCATCTCCGTTTCAAAGCCGAAGATCCAGCGCTTGTCCGAGGACGTCTCCGTGGTCATGTGACTGGCATGACTAGATGCCAAAGGCGCATGGAACGCTGTTACCTTCCCACCATAGTGGTCCCTATTTTTCTACTTGCATTTTTACGTGCTTTCGAACTGCTAGGTTGGCAGAAGCTGGGATGAGTAACAGGCGCTCACTCTGTTACGTGGCACTCGGGATTCGACCCGCCAAACTGCCGACCTTCTGATCGACAAGCTCAGCGTCCTAACCCACTGAGCCACTGCATCCCTATGTAGGGTTTTATAAAGCGGTACTAATACTTCGCGTGATCTTGATTTTATGCCTCTGTTTATACAACCCAGGATTGTATTAGCTTTTTTGGCTGCTGCTGCACTCTGCTGGCTCATGAACAGTGACCATGGGACCCTTGGATGTTGTGAGAGTCATAAATATGTGATGGTTGCCAAATGCATAAGGTGGAAGAAGTCAATTGTCCTCTTTTCTTCCTAGACGGGCTGGATGATGTGGAATTGGCTGGTGTCTGCCCTCGCAGTGGGGGCCTCGGTGGTCCTGTACGACGGCTCCCCCCTGGTTCCTTCTCCCAACGTCTTGTGGGACTTGGTGGATCGAGTAGGGTACGTCAACCATCAGCCCAGATGGGCTAAGCATCTTCAGATGGACCCTGGTGTGTTTTCAGAGGTTTTGGCCTCTCAAGGTTGTTGAGAAAAAGACAGGGGAGACCTCCCAGATAATTAGGAGAAGGTCCCATGCTCAGGGACGCGGTGGCTCAGTGGGTTAGGACGCTGAGCCTGTCGATCAGAAGGTCGGCAGTTTGGCGGGTCGAATCCCGAGTGCCGCGTAACAGAGTGATTACCTGTTACTCGTCCCAGCTTCTGCCAACCTAGCAGTTCGAAAGCACGTAAAAAATGCAAGTAGAAAAATAGGGACCACTACAGTGGGAAGGTAACAGCGTTCCGTGCGCCTGTGGCGTCTAGTCATGCCGGCCACATGACCACGGAGACGTCCTTGGACAAGCGCTGGCTCTTCGGCTTTGAAACGGAGATGAGCACCGGCCCCTAGTGTTGGAAACGACTAGCACACATGTGCGGGGGAACCTTTACCTTTACCTACCCATGCTCAACTGAATTTGCAGTTTTGAGAAGTAGCTTTGAGAAGCAGAATCAGACTTGCTTTTTGATGGAGGTGAACCTTCCTTGATTTGCTGCAAATTGACCAGGGTTTTTCTACATGATGCTCAAGTGCCCTGCTTTAGATCCACCGCCCAGCCCCCGTGCAAGAAGCTACTTTTTGTCAAGAGGAATTCTCCGTATAGCGTGTAGATGTTGGGGAAAAAGTTAACTGGGAGCTTGGGAGGACCACCTGAAATGGTGGGATACCTTGCTGGGATAAAACCAGGCCATGTTTTTGTGTAATGTTTCCCTCTGCAAATCCTTCACTTGCAGAAGAAATTAATTTCCTGAGATTGCTCGAAAAACTCATGTCTGAGATTATAAACCATAAGGATTGTTCTTCTCTGGCCATAGAATTACCATCCTTGGGACTGGTGCCAAGTGGCTGGCAGTGCTGGAAGAGAAGAATCTGAAGCCACGTAAGTATTAAGTATTATATTGGGGTTTTGCATCACACAAAACTGGTTTGTTCAACCATGGTTTGGCTTAATTCACACATGGTCCATAAGCACCCAGGTAACCACCATGTTAGGGATGCGGTGGCTCAGTGGGTTAGGACGCTGAGCTTGTCGATCAGATGGTCGGCAGTTTGGCGGGTTGAATCCCAAGTGCCGCGTAACAGAGTGAGCGCCTGTTACTCGTCCCAGCTTCTGCCAAGCTAGCAGTTTGAAAGCACATAAAAATGCAAGTAGAAAAATAGGGACCACTATGGTGGGAAGGTAACAGCGTTCCATGCGCCTTTGGCGTCTAGTCATGCCGGCCACATGACCACGGAGACGTCCTCGGACAAGCGCTGGCTCTTCGGTCCCTAGAGTCGGAAACGACTAGCACGTATGTGCGGGGGAACCTTTACCTTTACCTAACCACCATGTTATGGCCAAAGTGACTGAACTGGGTCACTCCTTTCTTGTTTCTCTCATTCCATCCCATAATATTTCCAAAGAGTTGCTACCTTATCACAAGCCAGGATCTTACCTGAATAAGTAGAAAACCAGTCAGCAAAGCTCAAGATTCTGAGACATATACTCGAACATGAGTACGGGCTTTGACGTGGTTTGAAGCTTGAAGTGGGTTGACTGGACTTGAGATGGTGGAATGTCGTGGTGCGGTTCCCACCATCTTGTAAGATATCGATTGAAACACTCGTGGAACTGCTGAAGAAGTGGTGGAACATTTAGAGTAAAGTGGGCACCACCTGAGCTTCTTTTGAAATGTTTTGGGCAAGAAACGTCTCGTGTTCCTTCAGTCTACTGATCTGCGTTTAGAATTTCCCCATGGCTGTTGATTCTACTTCACCTGGTTAAATCTGGAGTCCTCCTTGACTTTTGCTTGGAAGTCCCAGATCAGCCCCAGATCACAAGTGAGAATAGAATAGAATAGAATAGAATAGAATAGAATAGAATAGAATAGAATAGAATAGAGGAATGAAGAATGGAATGGAATAGAATAGAATAGAATAGATTAGAATAGAATAAGAATAGAATAGAATAGAATAGAATAGAATAGAATAGAATAGAATAGAATAGAATAGAATAGAATAGAGCTGGAAGGGACCTTGGAGGTCTTCTAGTCCAGCCCCCTCCCCCCCCGCTCAAGCAGGAGAACCTATACCATCTCAGACAAGTGACTCTCCAGTCTTGTGAAAATGTGCTGCTCTTGAAGCCTCACAACACTGTTGAAATGCAGGGAGGGTGGACCAGGATTTACATCTGTGATGTCTTCTTCTCAAGGTGAAACCCACAACCTTCAGACCCTCCACACCATCTTGTCAACTGGGTCTCCCCTCAAAAGTCAAAGTTACGAGTACGTCTACCAGCACATCAAGAGCAGTGTTCTCCTGGGCTCCATTTCAGGTACCCCAAAAAGCTTTTAACTGAGAGACTTGTGCAAATACAAGTGAGAAGGACAAGGTCATTCTATGCGGGCCATCTAGCCTGCTTTGAATTTACCCAAATTAGCTCAGTGTCATTGTTCCGACAGACACAAAGACAAATAAAGCAGGACTCCGAGGCTTGCTAATTCCTGAAAGAACATGTTTATTCTTTTTTTTAATTGAAAAGTTTTACAAAATGTTTAATAATAACCCCCCCCTCCCCATCAACCCTCCCCCCTTCCCTCCCCCCCCCCCCGGACTTCCCAAAGCAGAATACAGGGTATTACATATAGCAATCTTATGCAAAGATATGCTAAATATCTATTACAACGTTAACAAACCTTCCACCCTTTAACTCCCTTGTAACAAAACTAAAGTAATGATAAATAACACTTCTATAATTGTAAAAATTATTCATATGCTATTTGAAACTTTTTAGTCCCATATTTGTTCTGAATATAATCAATCCATCTTTTCCATTCCAAAATATATTTTTCTTGTGACTGTTCTTTCAAATTTGCTGAAACTTTTGCCATTTCAGCTACGTCCATTACTTTAAGTATCTATTGTTCTATTGTAGGTAAATCATCTTTCTTCCAATGTTGCACCACCAAAAGTCTGGCTGCCGTTATTAAGTGTAACATTAATTTAGTTTCTATAACAGTACAATCCGAAATAATCCCCAGTAAGAATAGCTGCGGAGTAAATCTTATTTTTTTTCTTAAAAACTTTCTGAAAAATCCACCATATTTTTATCCAGAAGGCTTTAACATTTTTACATGTCCACCATATATGATAATGAGTTGCCTCTTCACTACCACATCTCCAACACTTAGGTGGTTGATTTGGATACATACATGCTAAATTTTTAGGATCTAAATGCCATCTATAAAACATCTTGTAAAAATTCTCTCTCAGGTTTTGTGCTTGCGTAAATTTTACATTTCTAACCCAATTTTTCCCCCCCAAGTATCCATCAGAACATGTTTATCCGTACAATGCATCGGTACTTCCAAATTGAAACCACGACTGAAGAGATACATAACAATTCCCCAATGCAAAGTTAGAAAATCCCGCCCCCAAGTCTATGCAAACAACTACGTTTCTCCATACAGCTTGTTGGCGGGCTTTTCTTGGCATGCCCAGCCCGCCGTCCCGGGAGCAGAGGATGACCTTGGTTCTCACCAGAGAAAGCCCGTGAGAAAGTTTGTTTTGGCTAGCCAAACACCCGCAACCCCCTTCCCTCTTTGCTGAGTGTGTCAGCTAAAAATGAGAAAGGAAAATGGCCACAGCCGTTCTCATTCAAAGTTGACACTTGGTTGTGTTCTTTATCAGATGAGACTGATAAGTCTCCCTTTAATTTTGACCCACAAACTTCTGAAGTAGGTCAGGCTGGGAGTGAGTGACGGACTCAAAGATGCCTCTGGAGAGACCAATGCAACATCTGAATGTGGTTAGTTGATGCTTCACTTTGGGGGCAAGCTTAGGTGGCTAGGATAATTCATTAATCCATGGCTCAATTCAGTAGCAGCATGCTACTGGAATTCAAGTTGTTGGAGAGCCTTCCAATGTCGGGTGATAGTGACTGGCCCAAGATCACTTTGTAGGGAACCAGGGTCTCATCCTAGCCAGGACAGCTCATGATCCCACACTGGTTCTTGTCTGAGAGAGAGGAGGTGGCCCAAAGTCACCCAGTGGACTTCCACGATTGAAGATAAACTGAAATCTGGATGTCTCCACACCCCTCTGGCTGTTAATGAGGTTCTTGGTAAACATTGAATCCACCTTGGGTCTAAGTCAGGGGTCTTCAAACTCGGCCCTTTTATGACTCATGGAATTCAACTCCCACAATTCCTCAGCCAGTTTGAAGACCCCTGGTCTAAGTGTTGAGGTTTCTAATCAGCTCAAGGTTCTCCGCTGGACATGTCATTAGACACAAGGTGTAGAAGCTAGCTATGACTCGTGGGCCACCTGGAATCACTTACACAGACTTTTCCACATGCTTCCTCCATGATTTGCTTATTGCACGTAGGAATTTTGACCCTTTTGGGGAGCTGTCCTGGCAACATTTTCTCCGTCTCTCTGATTGTAGGAGGCACCGATATAGTTTCGTGTTTTATGGGTCATAACGTGACCATTCCGGTTTACAAAGGCGAGATCCAGGCGCGGAATCTTGCAATGGCAGTAGAAGCGTGGAATGAGCAAGGTAGGTCTGTTAAAGCCACCTCACCTTCCTGGACATCTCCATGATATTTTGCTTCACGTCAGAACAGAGAAAGTGGAACAAATTGTTAGGAACAACTAAGGATCATTACTCAAATGAGGAATTGATCTGTCTATTTTGCTGAGATGGAATGGAAATAGAATAGAATAGAATAGAATAGAATAGAATAGAATAGAATAGAATAGAATAGAATAGAATAGAATAGAATAGAATAGAATAGAATAGAGCTGGAAGGGACCTTGGAGGTCATCTAGTCCAACCCCCTGCTCAGGCAGGAGAACCTTTACCATCTCAGACAAGTGACTGTCCAGTCTCTTCTTAAAAACCTCCAGTGATGGAGTGCCCACGATTTCTGAAGGACAAAGCTGTTCCAGTGGTTGATTGCCCACACAGTCAGGAAGTTTCTCCTTAATTCCAGGTTGCTTCTCTCCTTGATCAGCTTCCAACCATTATTTCTTGTCCTGCCCTCTGGTGCTTTGGAGAGTAACGTGACCCCCTCTTCCTTGTGGCAGCCCCTCAGATACTGGAATGCTGCTATCATGTCTCCCCTATTTCTTCTTTGCTTTAGACTAGCCAGACCCAAGTCCTGCAGCTGTTCTTTGTATGTTTTAGTCTCCAGGCCTTGGATCATCTTAGTTGCTCTTCTCTGATTTTTTTTTCCAAACTCAGCATCTTTTTAATAGTATGGTGACCAGGGCTTTTTTTCTCATAGAACGCTCAGAACGGAGTTCCGGCACCTTTTTTGGATGGAACCTTGTAGGCTAGTCAAGGCGGGTTGTATGACATGTGTGAGTTCCGGCACCTTTTTCTTTTACAAAAAAAGCACTGACGGTGACCAAAGTTGGCTACAGCATTCCAGGTGTGGCCTGACTAGTGTTTTGTAAAGCGGTACTAATACTTTGTGTGATCTTGATTCTATGCCTCTGTTTATACAACCCAGGATTGTATTAGCTTTTTTGGCTGCTGCTGCACGCTGCTGGCTCATGGTCAAGCGATTGTCCACTAGGACTCCAAGGTCCCTCTCACAGTTGCTGTTTTTTGAGCCAGGTCTCACCCAGTCTGTATTTGGTGATTTTTCCACAGTAGCTGGACCTGTTTGAGGGCCATTAGCACTTCTTGTCTGTTTTCTTGCAGACGTTTTGTGACCCAGACATTTCATCAGTTCTAGAAGGGAGTGGTTGTCCCAAAGGTGTTTTTTTCGGGAGGCAACTGGAGATTCTTGTGTTTTTTTTTCTTGGAAGACGTTTCGCTTCTCCTCCAAGAAGCTTCTTCAGCTCTAACTGGATGGCGGGGAATAAAAGGATTGATACTCCTTGCAGACAGCTGGTTACTTGCATCCTTTTAGAGAGACATTGGGGCCATTTAGAGGTTGACCTGTGTCCTTAGGGTCACCTGAGCAGTACAAAATCAGTTAAGCCAGACATGTCAGACACAAGGCCCGGGGGCCGGATCCGGCCCACGAAGTGGTTTCATGTGACCATCCTGGAAACAGTGAGGGAACGGCCCCCACTGCCTTGGCCCTGGCCCAGAGACCGTCCTTCTGCCAGGGACCCTCAGATCTGTCCCACTCCTGCCCAGGCCCCCATAGGCACCCTTGATGCGAACGATGTAGAGCTGGCCACGCCCACCCAGTAGGCCATGTGCACTCTGGCCACACCCACCCAGTAGGCCACGCCCACCCAGTAGGCCATATGCACTCTAGCCACGCCCACCCAGTAGGCCATACGCACTAGCCATGCCCACCCAGTAGGCCATACGCACTCTAGCCACGCCCACCCAGTAGGCCATACACACTCTAGCCACGCCCACCCAGTAGGCCATACGCACTCTAGCCATGCCCACCCAGTAGGCCACGCCCACCCTGGCCAAACCCAACCAGCCCCCTGAGGGCAACCGCAGTGTTGATGCGGCCCTCAGTGAAATTGAGTTTGACACCCCTGAGTTAAGCAATACTTAAACTGGGGGGCGGGATAACCCTTTTATCTGATTCTTCAATCAGGGGAGCCTGTTTGGGGAGAAAGTGGCGAGCTGGTTTGCACCAAACCTATCCCTTGTCAACCCACACATTTTTGGAACGATGAAAACGGAAGCAAATACCGGAAGGCGTATTTTTCCCGATTTCCAGGTATGTAAGTGAGAGATCCACAGTCTTCAAGCTGAGACTGGGCGTGTGTACGTGTGTGTATTTGCTTTTTGGCCTTCCCAGTGTTACAGTAAACTAATATTTGAACACACCGAGTATTGCTGGGAGGACCAATATTTGCCTAGAGAATTGCCAATCTGATAGGACCGGCATCTGGATCCTTGTCTCTGTTTGACTTTTTGATTTTGTTCCGCTCTGCCAGCAAAAGAGGAGAGGTTTTTTTGGGTGTCATTCCTTTCCCTCTTACACTTTTCCGGCTTCTGAAGCAAGCTGCTGGTTTTGCAGTGCAAAAAAAAAAAGAGAGGCCGGCAGCTCCGGAGGCTGATGGTGTTGCCGGTTGCAAACATCTGGAAGGCAAAGCTGGGTAATTCTCACGGAGGAGAGCAAACCTGTCCACACAACTCTCCTCTTTTGTCTCTTCCGACACACACAACCCGAGCGTGCAATTCTTCAAAAGGCTGCAAGACCGTGACCTGGTGGTGCTTAAAAAATTGTTTTTGTGGAGATTTAGTTGACCACCTTGTGGTTTTTTTTTTCCTGGACAGGTGTTTGGGCCCACGGAGACTACTGCAAAATTAACCCTCAGACGGGTGGGATCATCATGCTGGGCCGCAGGTGAGTTTGTCACTAGAGGTGACCAATTGGAAAGCAGAACAGAATAGAATAACCAGAGTTGGAAGTGACCTTGTAGGTCACTATTATTATTATAAGGTTGATGTTGTTGTTGTTGTTGTTGTTGTTGTTATTATTATTATTATTATTATTATTATTATTATTATTATTATTATTATTATTATTAAGCCTTGGTGAAGCAGTGGGCTAATGCCTCCTTAAGTAACACCAGCTGCCTGCAATTAGTGCAGGTTCGAGTCCCACCAGGCTCAAGGTTGACTCAGCCTTCCATCCTTCCGAGGTCAGTAAAATGAGGACCCAGATTGTTGGGGGCAATAAGCTGACTTTGTAATAATGCTGCTTGGCGGGGGCCGAAAGCCCTAATAAGCAAGCATATACATAGAATGAAGGCTTTTGCTAAGCACATTGGTTTGTGCTTAAATTGTAAGCCGCCCTGAGTCTTCGGAGAAGGGCGGGATATAAATGGGATTAAAATTAAATAATAATAATAATAATAATAATAATAATAATAATAATAATAATAATAATAATAATAATAATGTTGGAAGGGACCTTGGGGGTCATCTAGTCCAACCCCCTGCTCAGGCAGGAAACCCTATACCATTTCAGGCAAATGGCTGTCCAGTCTCCTCTTAAAAACTTCCAGTGAAGAAGCTCCCACAACTTCTGAAGTTGTTCTCACTGTCAGGAAATTTCTAGGTTGAATCTCTCCTTGATCAGTTTCCATCCGTTGTTCCTTGTCTGGCCTTCAGGTGCTTTGGAAAATAGGTTGACCCCCTCCTCTCTGTGAGACCCCCCTCAAATATTGGAGCACTGCTATCATGTCTCCCCTGGCCCTTCTCTTGACTGGACTAGCCATGCCCAGTTCCTGTAATTGTTCTTTGTATGTTTTAGCCTCCAGGCCCTTAATCATCTTTGTTGCTCTTCTCTGCACTTTTTCCTAGAGTCTCAACATCTTTTTTACAGTGTGGAGACAAAAATTGGTGGTCTTACTTAGGCTTTATAGAGTGGTATTGATTGAATCCCTCTGTTAATGCAAATTAGGATTGCACTGGCTTTTTTGGCTGCCGCCGTACAATTTTGGCTCATGTTTAATTGATTGTCCACTAAGACAATCTGGATCGATAAACTTCTGTCTGGATCCCAGTCTGGCTGACGGTGGGTTGAAGGAAGGATGAAGGACCAGGGATCAATCATAGAGCGGAGACAGGATTCCTTCTTGGCCCGCAGAAAGTTCCAGGTTCAATTCCTGGCAATTTGGGATTGGAGAAAAAAAAAGTATTAAGTTGCAATTCAGGGTAGTGTGGCCGGAGGAGATTGATTGATCCTTCTCTTTCTTTCATTTGCTTTCCATTTTTGTGGTGAAACTTGAATTTTCCGTCTGAATAGATCTAGAGAAGGCTGTTAAAATCCCTCTGCAAACTAGGAGCTTGCTTCTGACTGAAACCTGTGTAAACCTGAGGTCTGAGGGTGGTGACAGTCCTCAGGTTTAATGACCTTTTGGTCATTAAAGCACCTCAAAAGGGTGCTTTGTGGCCCAGAAAGCACTTCTGACCATCATAAAAATGTCACCTCCCCTGGTCACACGATCACATTTTGGGCACTTGGCGAGTGGCTCACATTTATGACCGGTTGCAGAGTCCCGTGATCCGGTGACTCTGGTTGGTGATATTTTTTTGTTTATTAGAATAATGGATGACCTGAGTTGAGGACTCCCTGTAACAATTTCGGGGGAAGGCGATTAAATCTTTTTCCTAAGGATTGGGGGCTTGTGGTGGGGGCACATTTAACCCAAGGGGCTTCTTGCGAAGTAGGAGGGGTGGCGTCCGTGTTGCCAGTTTGCGAAACCTTGACGATCCTTTAATGATTCTTTTCTGCTCGCCCCTTTTTCCCAGCGACGGCACGCTGAATCCGAGCGGAGTGAGGTTTGGCAGTTCGGAGATCTATAACATTGGTAAGTGGAGTTTGATTTCTGTATCTGCCAGCCCTCTGAGGGTCAGGAGACAGGGTGGTTTATGTATTTATTTGCGTATCGTGTAAGCCGCCTTGCGTCGCCATGTGCGAGTGGGCGGCAATATAAATTTTCCAAATAAAATATAGAAGGAGTAAGGGTGACATGATAGCAGTCTTCCAGTATTTGAGGGGCTGCCACAAAGAAGAGGGGATCAAATTATTCTCCAAAGCACCAGAGGGCAGGACAAGATGCAACGTATGGAAACTGATCAAGGAGAGAAACAACCTGGAATTAGGGAGGGAGGGAGGGAGGGAGGGAGGGAGGGAGGAAGGAAGGAAGGAAGGAAGGAAGGAAGGAAGGAAGGAAGGAAGGAAGGAAGGATAACAGATGGAAACTAATCAAGGAGAGAAGCAAACAAATGAAGGAGGGAGCAAAGCAAGGAAGGGAAGGGAAGGAGGGAGGAAGGAAGGAAGGAAGGACTGACTGTGGTGGTCCTTGGTGCTCTCTGAGCTTGCTGGCTTCTTTCAGATGTTTCCTTACCTAATCAAGGAGAAAAGCAACCTGGAATTAAGGAGAAACTTCCTGACAGTGAGGGAGAGACTAGACAGTCACTTATCTGAGTTGGTATAAGTTCTCCTGCTTTAGCAGAGGGCTGGACTAGAAGACCTCCAAGGTCCCTTCTGGCTCTTTTTCGATCGATTTATTTAAGAAAATTTGTAGGGCTGCCCAACTCACTCTCAGCGATTACAGAAAGGTTACTTTCTAGAAACCAACCACCAAGTCTTGCTTTCTACTTGTCCCCGGTTATATCACACAGAATCAAGACCTGGTTACAAATAGTCCTTGACATGTATTTATTTAGTGACCATTCAGAGTTACAGCGGCATGACTTCTCACTGTTTTTCACAACGATCGTTGCAGCATCCCCGTGGTCACGTGATCCATACTGAGGTGCTTGGCCACGGGCATGTATTTATGACGGTGGCAGTGTCCCGGGTTCATAGGATCCCCTTTGGCGACCTTCTGGCAAGCCAAGTCCCTAGGCGAGCCAGATTCACTTAACAACCGCATTGCTAACTTAACGGGCGGTGATTCGCTTAACAACTGCGGCAAGGGAGGCCGCAAAATGGGGGCAGAGCTTTAAGGTTCATGATTGTCCCTTGCCGCTTGTGTGTGCACTGAGAACTTGCGCACCTTGCGTATGTCCAATCCCACTTGGCCAATAAAGAATTCTCTCTCTTATCTGTCTGGCTTAGCAAGTCGTAAGTCGAGGCCTACCTGCATCGAAGCTTTGGGCTGAGATGAAGCTCTTGGCTGGGTCTCATCCTGAAGGGTGCTGTGGGCATGGACTTAAAACAGGCCTTATGGATGCTGCCACGGCTTTAGCCATGCTGGAGATCTGCAGCTCCGAGTGGCGCCATCGCAACGGCTCCATCCTGCCTTCTTTCACACAGCCCGCTGAACAGCTAGTCTGAGCTTCCCCCAAGTGGTGCTGAGCTGCCCCCCAAGGAAGAGCCAGCCACACAGGGCCACTGTCCTCTGTGCATCGTCCTTTCGTTGCGCATTGCAGCCATAACTCTTGGGCGGGCACAAAGAGGTTGTCAGCAGGCCGGGATGGATCGTGATCAAGTGAATCAAAGTACTGTTTGGTTTGAATTCTCCCCTCTGTGGGAGCAATTTCAAAGGCCTTCCTCCCACCCAACTCTTCTGGATTTTTTCCCCCTCATCTTTTTATTCCCCTGAAGCAGCTTTTTGTCTTCTTCCCCCCCACCCCACCCCACCCCCAAAGACCCTCCTACAAGAGGGCTGGAAGAGAGAAGTAGGTTAAGCTGTGCCACGTTGGTTCTGATTTCCTTGAAAACCCAGTTTGCGTGGATATCTTCATTTGGATCACAAGAGAGACGATATTTTTATTATTATTATTATCATTGATCGTTGCAGTCAGTCAGATGTTCAGACTGGATTTGGCGTTTTTGTCTACCTATCACGTCCTTCCCAAGGACCTGGGATAGGCAGATGTGGATGTTTCAGGGTGTTGCAGTTATCGTCGCAGGATGGAAGCTGTTATTATTATTATTATTATTATTATTATTATTATTATTAATAATAATAATAATAATAATAATAGAATAGAATAGAATAGAATAGAATAGAATAGAATAGAGCTGGAAGGGACCTTGGAGGTCTTCTAGTCCAGCCCCCTGCTCAAACAGGAGGACCTATACCATCTCAGACAAGTGACTGTGTAGCCCAGGCATGTCAAACTGCCAGCCCGCGGACCGGATGCATCACGACCAGATGCCAGCAATGGGAAAAAAGTCGCGATATGTCGTGTGATGTCGCCAGTTTGACACGCCTGGTCTAGCCTCTTCTTAAAAACCTCCAGTGATGGAGCGCCCACGATTTCTGGAGGCAAGCTGTTCCACTGGTTGATTGTCCTCACTGTCAGGAAGTTTCTCCTTAATTCCAGGTTGCTTCTCTCTTTGATCAGTTTCCAACCATTGTTTCTTGTCCTTCCCTCTGCTGCTTTGGTGAACAACCTGCCCCCCTCTGCCTTGTGGCAGCCCCTCAGATACTGGAAGACTACTATCATGTCTCCCCTGTTTCTTCTTTTCATTATTATTATTATTATTATTATTATTGTTATTGTTATTGTTATTGTTATTGTTATTGTTATTGTTATTGTTATTGTTATTTTGACTCAATCCTGTGAACCTACTCCAAATATTTTGCCATTTTTCCAAGGAAGATAATGCTTCTTCCCCCCCCCCTCCATTTTATTTTTTACAATAGACCTTAACGACCACAATCGGAAGTGGAATTTCTACTGTAAGTCATTGCAGTCATGAATAGTGTCAGCGTATGACCAGATTCGATGTTACAACCATTTTACCACTGTCATAAGTCAAGTCATGATCATAGGTGTGAATTCAGCCTAACCAATGATGTGTTTTTTTGCTGGAAATTGGCAAAAAACATTGCAAATCGTGATTATGTGAGAGTAAGGATGTTGCAACTGGTCCTAAAAGCAAGCTGGTTGCCCAGTTCCCCAATTGCAATCATGTCAGAGTTGTAAATTAGAATTTAGGTTGTAACTGATTTTTTTCAGAGGCTGTTATTAATTCAAATTGTTGCTAATGAATGGTTGTAAGTCAAGGACGTTTTGTGAAAATCCTCTTAAGAATCGCTAAATGTCTATGGAGGTTCTCAATCCAGGTCATAGTTTGTTCCAAAGGTGCTTTTTCAGGAGGCAACTGGATTTTCTTGTTTTTCTTTGAAAGCATTTCACTTCTCACCCAAGAAGCTTCTTCAGCTCTAACTGGATATAAATCCTTCCATCCCCCACCATCCAGTCAGAGCTGAAGAAGCTTCTTGGATGAGAAGCGAAACGTCTGCAAAGAAAAATAAGAAAGTCCAGTTGCCTCCTGAAAAAGCACCTTTGGGGTCTCTTAAGAATCCTGTCTTATACAGCTTTGTGGAGAGAGAAGATTTGGCTTAGCATTAAGGTACCTTTCCAATCATTGTTTTAAAATTCTTACCCTATTATGGCCAAGTGTTGGGTTGCTGAGCGTGTCCAATTTCTAGAACTTTGGAAAACAGCAGATTGGAGAAGATAATCCATTAGACACTCCCAAGATGGATGGACTGCCTCAACTTCAGTGTTTAGTGGGCATGCAATTCCCTAAATTCTGGAGAACACCTCGTTGGAGAAGACCATTCATTATGCACCACAAGGTGGACTTCCTCAGCGTCAGTGCACCACAGATAGGCTTCTCCAACATGATGAGGTCTTCAGAACACCAGGTTGAGGATCACCAGGCTAGACCATCCATTCTTGGGGGTCAAAAGTTTTCAGAATTATCTGCTGGGGTTCCCGGGATCCGGATGTTTCAACCCATCACCTCGTTTCTCCTTCAGTGGAAGCATTCGAGGAGGTTTCCGACAGCCTCTGTGTCCCACAGTACAACAAAGACGGTGAGGAAAGAGTGGTCCTCTTCTTGAAGATGGCCACCAACCACGAGTTCAGTCCCCATCTGGTGAAGCGAATCAGGGAAGCGATTCGGGTGGCCCTTTCGGCTCGGCACGTGCCCAGTCTTATTCTGGAAACGGAAGGGATTCCGGTACGTTCTTAATTCCTCCTCTCCTCCCCTTCTGTAAATGAATGAATGAATGAATGAATGAATGAATGAATAAGAAGGAAGGAAGGAAGGAAAAGAGAAAG
Source organism: Vipera ursinii (assembly GCF_947247035.1). Taxonomy (NCBI): domain Eukaryota; kingdom Metazoa; phylum Chordata; class Lepidosauria; order Squamata; family Viperidae; genus Vipera; species Vipera ursinii. Next base: position 9,161,332 of record NC_139527.1, read on the forward strand.
GAAGGAAGGAAGAAAAAGAAAGAAGGGAGGGAGGGAAGAGGAAGGAAGGAGAGAAGCAAAAGGACTCATGGCCCTGAGTCCTTCGGGAGAAGGGCGGTATATAAATAAAATTATTATTATTATTATTATTATTATTATTATTATTATTATTATTATTATTATTATTATTATTATTATTATTATTATTATTATTATTAAAAGGAAGGAAGGAAAAAGAGAAAGACAGAAAAGAAAGAAAAAGAAAAAGAAAGAAGACCACCTCGGAATAATAATTATTATAATCAACCAGTTATTTTTCTGGTGCCCACACATGCTTAGCCATCTTTTAATATATATATTTTTTTGTAAATTCAGGTTGGAAAGCTATAAATAGTTTACCCGTGTCGCTTAGCAACATACAGATGTGTCTTTCCTGTTCAATAAGGCTCATTTGTTCCTCCTGTAAGGAAAGCATAGCAAATCCCTGATAAATAAAACCAACATTAGCGGTTTTATAAACCTTTGTCAGGGAAGCGCTTGGGTAGTTCTTAGCGAGGCCAGATGGAGGGACTTTTGGGGGGTTTCATTTTAGCCTTTGGATCCATCCGAATGCAGCTGCCTTTTGAGTGAGCTCGGTTCGCCAAATCGAAAGAGGAATAAAATGCACAACATGAACTGCACACCCAGTTTTGTAGCTGAAACTGTGTACAGTTGGACACATTTCCTCCCCCCCATTTCTCCTGGGTTATTTTTTTTTTCCTTCAAGCTTAAGTGGATGGAATGAAACGAACCTTTATTGTCAAAGTACAACTATGTGTACATTGAGATTAGCTGAGCCTCCCTTTGTGCTCCCACCCCCCAACACACAGTGACAACAAACCCTCCATCTTACTACACCATGTGAACCAGCTACACCACACACCGGCCTCCCAAGCCAATTCTGCATAAAATTCACAAAAGTTCACAAAAGTTATTCAAAAGCCTAACAGCCCACGGATAGAAGCTGTTCTTCAGCCTGTTGGTACGGCTGGCTATACTCCTATATCTCCTAACCGATGGCAGAAGAGTAAAGAGATACAGTCCATGGTGTGAGTCATCCCTGAGAATTTTCCTCACTCTTCCAAGGCAGCGAGCCCTGGCGAGGTCATCCAGTGGTGTCAGGGAACAGCCCACAATGTCTTGTGCTGTGCTCACCACCCTCTGTAATGCCTTCGTATCTGCGGCTGTCAGACCAGCATACCAAACCACAATGCAGTATGAGAGGACGCTCTCTATAGTAGACCGGTAAAAGAGGGTCATTAGCCGTTGTTCTACCCTGTTCTTCCGCAAGATCCTAAGAAAGTGAAGCCTCTGTTGGGCCTTTCTGGCCACCTGGGTTGTGTTAACTTTCCAGGTCAGATCTTCACAGAGGTAGACTCCCAGAAATTTCACTCATGAAATGCCATCCTAAGCTGCAGGAAAAATATATTGATGGAAGGAAGGAAGAAAGGGGGGGGAAGGTGATAGAAGGAGAAATGAATGAGCAAAAAAGGAAGGGAAGGAAGGAAAGAAAGAAGAGGTGAGAGAGAATGAAGAAAAAAAAGGAAGGAAATAGGTAGGGAGAGAGAGGAAGGAAGGAACAAAGAATAGAAGGAAGGAAGGAAGAACAGAAGAAGGAAAGGAAAGAAGGAAGGAAGGAAGAAAAATAGAGAAGAGAGGAAGGAAGGAAGAAAGAGACAAAGAAAGATGGACAGAAAGAAGGGGAAAAAAGAAAAGTAAGAAAAAGCAAGCAAGAAAGAGAGAAAGAAAGAAAGACCACTTTGGAATAATAATCAATTTTTATAATCAACCAGAAAGTAGAGAAATGAGAGAGAGAAAGAAAGAAAGGAAGAAGAGAGGGAGGGTGAGAGGAAGGGAGGAGAGAAGTAGAGACAGAAAAGGAGGGAGGGAGGGCAAGAGAAAAGAAAGGGAAAGGAGAGAGAGAGAGAGAAGGGAGGGAGGAAGGCCAACCTAGCAGTTCGAAAGCACGTAAAAATGCAAGTAGAAAAATAGGGACCACTCCGGTGGGAAGGTAACGGTGTTCCGTGCGCCTTTGGTGTCTAGTCATGCCGGCCACATGACCACGGAGATGTCCTCGGACAAGCCCTGGCTCTTCGGCTTTGAAACGGAGATGAGCACCGGCCCCTAGAGTCGGAAACGACTAGCACGCATGTGCGGGGGAACCTTGACCTTTACCTTTATACATATACACATACACATACATATATGTATATATAAGGGACGTGGTGGCTCAGTGGGTTAGGACGCTGAGCATGTTGATCAGAAGGTCGGCAGTTTGGCGGGTCAAATCCCGAGTGCCGCGTAGCAGACTGAGCGCCTGTTACTTGTCCCAGCTTCTGCCAACCTAGTAGTTCGAAAGCACGTAAAAATGCAAGTAGAAAAATAGGGACCACTCCGGTGGGAAGGTAACAGCGTTCCGTGCGCCTTTGGCTTCTAGTCATGCCAGCCACATGACCACGGAGACATCCTCAGACAAGCGCTGGCTCTTCGCCTTTGAAAGGGAGATGAGCACCGGCCCCTAGAGTCGGAAACGACTAGCATGCACGTGCGGGGGAACCTTGACCTTTACCTTTGAAATTCTTAAACCTTGGCTGCCTTGTGTGAACTTCAACTCAGAATTCCCCAGCAAGGATTTGCAGTCCAAAACATCTTTAAAGTCACCAAGCTTGGAAAAACCCTGGTTTAGATCGTTAACTTGGTTTAGCTGCAGGGCGCTTTTACCGACGGCCATTGAGGCCAACCTTGAAAACCATCGTTTCATTATCTCCTTTCTTCTGCTTTCTCCACCTTCTCCTCCTTTCTCAGTACACCATCAGCGGAAAGAAAGTGGAAGTAGCCGTCAAACACATCATAGCCGGCAAGGAAGTGGCTAAGCGGGATATTTTTTCCAACCCAGAGACGCTCAACCTCTACTCTAATATTCCTGAGCTGCAGGATTTTTGAAGGAAGCCTTCTCTTTTCCCATCTCTTGTGAGTGTGAGTGTCTCTCTAACGTGTGTTTGCGTGTGTCAGGTTATATCCGGTGTATGTAATATGTACATGGATGATACCCATCAAAGAAATGGACTTGAGCGACCCTCTTTCCAGGGGGGGGGGGCAGAAGAAAATCTGATTTAGCTGAGCGCTTTGGGAAATAGGAAGGGCTGAATCATTTGTATGGATTTGGGAATGTCGCTTTGGCTTTTCTTGCAGCTCAGAAAAAATGGGAATCCGAACCCTTTGGGCAGAAGCTTCCACAACCTAGGTGCTAAAGAATGGGATCCTGGTTTAAATGTTTATCATTTGAAAAGCAAGGATGAGTCTCAGGGTGACACCAGGATGGATCCTGGCTGGTTGAGAAGGGGAGTTTGAAACGGTGGCCTGAATATTTTTTGGCAGGTGTTTCTCCGTGGGGAGGTGAGAAGGAACCTCTGGAAGAGACATTTGTTGCTTCTCTCACTGTAGACGGCTGCAGGAAGCTTGAAAAGCAATCTTTTGGGTTGAGGTAGATTGGTAGGAAGCTACGGAATTAGCCGCCATCTTGAAAAAAGAAGCTTTTAAATAATGTTTGCTAGTGCAAGGAAACATTTTTTTTTTACTTTTTACTTTAAAAGAGAGAGATGCACTTTTAAAGTTTATTTAAATTGGGTTTTTTTAAAAAAACCCAAACCCTTATGGGAACCAGCAGCAATTTCAGGTCACTGTTCTAAAAAAAAGGACTCGACTTTTGCAAAAAAAGATGCAAAGAGGTGCGTGATCCTGGGCTGGGTGTCCCCTTCATGGGACAGTTGATGGTCGTCTCCGTTACATGGGACTGTGGGCCTCTGGAATTTTTTTTTAATCCAGTGGCACTTGGGTGCAGGGCTTTGGTTTTGGTGAAGCTCAAAGGAAGAAAAAAAAGAGGGTTTCTCAAAACACACACACACACACACACACACACCACGTGTAGAATTAAAAGCAAAACGTAAGTTTTTAAAATTTGCGGAAGCCCATTCCAGGTTGAGCTACATGTTCCTCCCAGCAGTACAGGGCCTACACCAATGTTTCTCAACCATGGCGACATTAAAGTGTCTGGACTCCATTTCCCAGTTGTCCCCAGCCAACCCTGCTGACGGGAATTCTGGGAATTGAAGCACAGGTACCTTAAAGTTCCACAGGTGGACACACACAAAGGCTTAGATCAGGGATAGGCAACCTTGGCTCTTTTGTGACTCGTGGATTTAAACTTCCAGAATTCCTGAGTCATAAAAGAGCCAAGGTTGCCTACCCCTGGCTTAGATATTTACAGTGCAATTGTAGATCTTCCACGGCTGTGATCAGCACCTCGATTTTAGAGTCACATCTTTCAACGGGCAGAAATTTTGAGCCCAGAAGTTTTGATTCTAACTAAGGATGCTTCCAACAGCCAAGGATACTTTTAAACAAGTTTTCTCCATGTGGCCAGGAGTTCCAAAGGTACTGACAAAAGCAACACGTTGCTTGCTTGTGAAGTCCTACGGAACCATACAACAATAGCACTTAAACGCCTGGGAGAAATCCAGAAGAATTCACTTTGAGATCAGGAATGAAAACTCTTATCCATGGTGCAGTGAGATAGTAAATCCATCTTCCACACCTGCTGATACGAGTCTTGAATTCAGCAATTCTTGGATGGGGATGCCCTATCCTTTCTTGCCCAAGTGTGAAAAAACAATTGTGCAAGGTGTTTAAATGTGGGTGTAAACAAAAATATCGGGTGGAGGGAGAATTCTATGAGGTGGGGTCTTCTTTACCTGAACCATTTGATAGGAAGCCTCATGTGGTTTGAGGTACACACACACACACACACACACACACACATTCCTTTATTATTATTATTTTTAAATGAATTTTTTAAAGGCATAAAAGGACTAAAAATGTGGTCAGGACGCTTTATAACTATCTTGGTTTGTAAATAAATGTTTTCTTCCCCCTGATAAATGGTTACAAGCATACGGAAAGATGCTAGTTAATTACACACGAAAGGGAGAAAAATGGGGGAAAAAACTGAATGAATGTGGATAAATTTTCTTTGAAGTTTTTCCTTTTTTAAAGAAAAATCAAGATATTGAGGGTGCTCTGTAATGTTTTACTGGATTGAAACTTAATAAAACACTAAATTCTCGCCTGTTTTGGTTTTTGCGTTGGTACATGAATGCCGCATACAATCCACGTGTCATGGTTCCGACAGATGAAACTCTTCAAAGAACTTCGAGGCATTGTTTACCTCAAAGAATCTTTATTGGAGTAGCAAAGCATCAGCACTAACATAATCGAAGCCAAAAACAGAATTCCCGTCCCCTGGACACAAAGTAACAAAGCACAATTCCCTCCTCCAGTTAACAGTCATAAATCACATTCCCCAATTAGCTTGAAGCCCAGGGTTCCCCTCCAGCTCTCCAGCCTGCCAATTTTTTGTCATCTCTTATTTCTTTTTTTTTATTGAAAAGTTTTTCAATACATTTTATCTTTAACAACCCCTCCCCACCCACCCCCTTCCCAACCCTACCCAACCCTCCCCCCTCCCCTTCCCCCCTCCCTGTCTTCCCAGAGCTAAATACAAGGTATAAAAGTAAAAACAATAATAAACAACCATATGCTAACAACAATGAACTATTAAGTGTCGCACTTTAGCTCTTATAGAGTGACTACAAGCAATACAAATATCACATCAACACTTATTCAAATGCTAAATGAAACTTTTTAGTCCCATATTTATTCTGGATATAATCAATCCATTTTTTCCACTCCGTAATATAACGTTGTTGCGAATGGTCTTTCAAATACGCCGAGATCTTTGCCATTTCCGCCAGGTTAGAAACTTTTAAAGTCCATTCTTCTATAGTTGGCAGTTCCTCCTTCTTCCAATATTGACCTACTAAAAGTCTTGCTGCCGTAATTAAGTTCAACATCAACTTAATGTCCATAACAGTAGTATCCGTAATTATGCCCAGTAAAAACAATTGCAGACAAAACTTTATCCTTTTCTTAAATATCTTCTGCATGTTCCACCAGATCTTATTTCAACAACCTTGGTTCTCACGCTAGATTCAGTGTTGTTATGTCTAGCTGGACTCTCATGCACATCCCCACCCCACCCCCAGCATCATCTACCTCTAAAAGCAAAAAGGAGAAAATGGCTGCATCTCCATGTGTTGTCAGTGCAAAAACATCCAACGTTAGCAGCATTGACTCCAAGTTGATAGATCTTGAGAAACCTCCATTGAAATATGCCTCAGTTTAATAGATGGGTGGTTGGTGAGAAACTGCACGGAAAACTTATGCAAGGAACTTATTTGTCTGTATATTTTTATGAACACTAACACATTGTAGATTTTTATAGGTAGTCTTGACTTAATCGTTCATTTCGTGACCATTCAAAGTTACAACACCACTGCAAAAAGTGACTTAACGGCTGTTTTTCACTGTTGCAGCATCCCCATCATCACGTGATCAAAAATTGAGACGCTTGGCAACTGGTCGTAAGCTGAGGACTATCTGTGGTTGCATTTGGCCAAAGGCTATAGTTTTATGTACCATCAAATTGCTGTCAATATTCTTAGCAACCACACAGATAGAATATAACATGGGTGTCAAACTCAATTTCATTGAGGGCCGCATCAGCATTGTGGTTGCCCTCAGGGGGCCGGGTGGGTGTGGCCAGGGTGGGTGTGGCCTACTGGGTGGGTGTGGCTAGAGTGCATATGGCCTACTGGGTGGGCGTGGCTAGAGTACATATGGCCTGGGTGGGCGTGGCCAGCTCTACATCGTTGGCATCAAGGGTGCCTATGGGGGCCTGGGCAGGAGTGGGACAGATCTGAGGGTCTCTGGCAGGAGGAGGGTCTCTGGGCCAGGGCCAAGGCAGTGGGGGCCGTTCCCTCACTGTTTCCAGGATGGCTTCGCGGGCTGCATGAAACCACTTCGCGGGCCGGATCTGGCCCCCGGGCCTTGTGTTTGACATGTCTGGAATAGAATATTCTTTATTGGCCAAGTGTGATTGGGCACACAAGGAACTTGTCTCCTCTGCAGAAGTTCTCATTGTAAATACAAACAACAAAGTAATATAAGATACCAATAGGTAGTAGAAAGGATGAGAAGGAAAATAGTAATACAGCCCTACTACATGGGTAAATATCCTTAGACATAAGACAGTGCTGTGGGAATTAGGCACGGGGAAAAAAAACTGGTTGTTTTAGCATGCAATGCCCTATAGCAGCATCCCGAGGGGGAGGAGATGAAACTGTTTATGTTCAGGATGGATCGTCTTTGTGTTGATCTGTCCCCAACTTGGTCCTTCAGATCTATGAGCCAATAGTGTGCTGCAGCTGCCAAAAAAGCCAACACAGTTCTAGGCTGCATAACAGGGATAGAATCCAGATCACATGGAGTGTTAATACCACTCTGTAACACCTTGATAAGGGCACACTTGGAATACTGCATCCATGTTTTGGTCACAACACAAAAAAGGTGTTGAGACTCTGGAAAGTGTGCAGAGAAGAGCAACAAAGGTGATCAGGAGACTGGAGGCTAAAACATATAAGGAACGGTTGCTGGAATTGGGTATGTGTAGTTCAATGAAGAGAAGGACCAGGGGTGACATGATAGCAGTCTTCCAATATCTCAGGGGCTGCCCCACAGAAGAGGGAGTCAAGCTATTCTCCAAAGCACCTGAAGGCAGGACAAGAAGCAACGGATGGAAACGAGTCAAGGAGAGAAGCAACCAAGAACTAAGGAGAAACTTCCTGGAAGTTAGAGCAATTAATCAGTGGAACAACCTACCTCCAGAAATTTTTAACAAGAGATTGGACAACCAGTTGTCTGAAATGGTACAGGATTTCCTGCCTGAGCAGGGGGTTGGACTAGAAGACCTCCAAAGTCCCTTCCAACTCTGTTATTCTATTCTATCTTCCAATGGTGACAGCATTGACAGCCTCACCACTGTAAATGAGTCCACTCTGATCTTCCTATTCTTTTTCCTTCCACTTTTCTTAGCATCAGAGCCTCATAGCTTAAAGTTGCCGAGGCTGAGACACACTGCCTCAATGCTTGCAAACTGGTTGGGGTAGACTAAGTGCTCTGATCAGTACTAAGAATGAAATTTAGAGGAGTTGATTGGTGCTAACTTGTTTAGAGAGGGGGCAGTTGGCTTGTGTTGACTAGACCATAGAATAATAGAGTTGGAAGGGACCTTGGAGGTCTTCTAGTCCAACCTCCTGTCCATGGCAGGAGATCGTATATCTACCCTCTACCCAAGAAAGAGGCCCTATAACATTTCAGGCAAATCGTTGTCCAATCCCTTCTTAAAAATCTCCAGTGATGGAGCACCCACAACTTCTGGAGGAAAGCCATTCCACTGATTCATTGTTCCCACAATTAATTGTTAAGTAATTTGGCTGATTGCTCTCTAGTTGCTGGAGAAAGCTGAATGGATCTAGCACTTGATTCTTGCAAGAGGCACCTTCTGCTGTTGTTTTATCTGCTCGTTCTTCATTTTAACTTTGCAAAGTTCTGATGTTCAAAGTTGAAAATCCCCCCCCTCTCTCTCTGCAGACAGAGAACAAGGGCAAGCAGTGGCAATGACAACATTGCCACTCTCCCTCTTCCCCCTTCTCAGCAGGGCTGGCTGTAAATGAGCAATTAGCATGTTTATAGAAATACAGATTCGTTCCTTTCCCCCCCCTGCACCGAAGACATGGTTGAGAACAACATGGCAGCCGTTGAGATTTGGAGAGTGCACTGATTTTTGGCATAGTTTGGGACTTGGAGACCTTGTTTAAATTCCAGTCAGGAGCTAATCAACATCTTGCTGGACGTGATCAGAGAGCAAATGGAAAGCATCAGCTATGCAAAACAGCCTCTAGCAATTTACATCAGCTAGCCCCTAGGTGAGTCTTCAGAACATTTGTTGATGGTCCACACAGGGATGTCGTGAAGTCCCAAGTTGCTTGTGCAATAATCATCCCTGATGTGGTTCAAAAAGGGTCCTCGCATAACTAGGAGCTATGAATTTTGGCCATGATTGAAGGTAAGGAGCCCAGCGTCCTGTATGTTGATTGTATACAAGAATATTGTTTTCCAGTGATTTGATGTTCCTGTTGGGTTTTGTGGAGGAACCAAACATCAAATGTGGAGGCCCACTGTTGGCTTTTGTATAGAGATGGACCTAAATCCAGATCCAGTTCCTTCCTTTTCAAGGTTGACAATATCTTGCCTGGTGTTCTGGACAGCTGTTCTCTCTAGCCCTAAAAATTTGGGCCAAAAATCCCATAGTTGGATTGAAGGAGAAGCACCATAAACCTCTAAGTTACTCTTGCCAATCTTTTCCTTGGAAAGAGAAGGTCAAAGAGAGGTCATCAAAGAATCCTCACTTGGAAACTGGACATCTGAAGAATTCTAGATAGTCTGCCATCAATACCTCGATATTTAACATCTCAAGGTCACTTCAACCTTTTGTTTGCAGTGTTAAAAATCACTTGGAAAAACTCCCAGACAATCTGTACCTCATTCTTTTTGAGATATTTCCTTACCTAAACAAGGAAACTAGAATTTATTTATTTATTTTATTAAATTTATATACCACCCTTCTCCCGAAGGACCACTGGTGGATTGCAGTTGTTTCGGTTTTAACATGAAAACTTTTTTTTTTAAAAAAAGATGTGGGTTTTGCTTTCTGCTTTGCACTGTGCCAGATTTTACCAGCCACTTGCAAAGCTGTGTGTATGCCCCCCCTCTCTCTTTCTTTAATTTTTTTGTGCCCAGCAAGATGTATTTTGAAAGCTGACATTTCATGAATTGCTATAGAAGATAAAGCTATCCAAAATCCAGAGAGAGCTGCTTAGAGGAGACTAATCCATCTAGTGCAAACACAGGAAGCCTCAAACGACCTGTTTGTTAGACATCTTCAAGTCTTAGTTCATTGCTTTGCATGCTTGGGAGGATGTCACTGCCATGTCCCTGGAGCAACGAAGGTGTTAAGATAGTATGGGTGGATTACACACTCTTAACTGCTGCCGGCATCAAGCTCCCTGCGCCCTGTGCGTTCCCACAGAGAGGGCCTCCTCAGGGTGCCACCGATCAGAGAATGTCAATTGGTGGCCCCCAGGGGGAGATCCTTCTCTGTGGGCACTCCGGAGCTGTGGAATCAGCTACCGGTAGAGCTCCGGATGGCGCCCGATCTTCGCTCCTTTCGTCGCGATCTCAAGACGTTTCTGTTTGTACAAGCCGGCCTAGCCTGATGGGGATTGGTGGGGTTTTTTATTGTCTTAATTTTTAACTTGGTGTTTTAGAATTCTATTTCAACTGTTTTAACATGGGCAATTATTTAATCTCTTTTTAACGTTTGTATTTAGTATTTTATTCTGCCCTGTGAACCGCCCTGAGTCCTCAGGGAGAAGGGCGGTATATAAATATTATTAAATTAAATTAAATTAAATTAACTATGTGGGCAGGAGAGACCTTATGATTATCTGGCATTGACTCGTGTCGGCAAGCCACGTGGACAGAGCAAGAAACGTCTTAGATTGCTGGATGTCTTTAAAAGGCAGGGCTTACTTTACTTACTTTTACTTTTATTAAATTTGTATACCACCCTTCTCCCGAAGGACTCAGGGCGGTTAACAGGGCATATAAATAACAATACAAAAATTAAAAAGGAATTAAAGGGCTGAGCTATGAGCCATGTTTACAAATTTATGGCATGGTTCTTCAGATTGGGGCAAACTCAACAAATTCAACAGTGAACAGTATCAAATGCACAGGCACAGTATAGGTGGTACCTTGCTCAATAGTAGTAACTGCGAGAGGGATCTCAGAGTCCTAGTGGACAATACTTAAATACAAGCCAGCTGTGTGCTGCAGCTGCCAAAAAAGCCAACACAATTCTAGGCGGCATTAACAGAGGGATAGAGTCAAAATCACATGAATGCTACTTTATAATGCCTTGGTAAGGCCACACTTGGAATATGGCATCCAGTTTTGGTCACGATGTAAAAAAGATGTTGAGTCTCTAGAAATAGTGCAGAGAAGAGCAACAAACTTGATCAGGGGACTGGAGGCTAAAACATATAAGGCATGGTTGCTGGAATAGGGTATGTCTAGTCTGATGAAGAGAAGGACTAGGCATGACATGATAGCAGTCTTCCAGTATCTCAGGGGTTGCCACAAAGAAGAGGCAGTCAAGCTATTTTCCAAAGCATTTGAAGGCAGGACAAGAAGCAATGGATGGAATCTAATCAAGGAGAGAAGCAGCCTACAACTAAGGAGAAATTTCCTGACAGAACAATTAATCAGTGGAACAACTTCCCACCGGAAGATGTGAATGCTCTAACACTGGAGGCTTTTAAGAAGAGATTAGACAACCATTTGTCTGAAATGGTATAGGGTTTCCTGCCTGAGCAGGAGGTTGGACTAGAAGATCTCCAAAGTCCCTTCCAAGTCTTCTATTCTATTCTATTCTATTCTATTCTGTTCTGTTCTGTTCTGTTCTGTTCTGTTCTGTTCTGTTCTGTTCTGTTCTATTCTATTCTATTCTATTCTATTCTATTCTATTCTATTCTATTCTATTCTATTCTATTCTATTCTATTCTATTCTATTCTATTCCATATTTTCTATTCTATTCTGTTCTATTCTAATCCTTATTCTAATCCTTATTCTATTCTATTCTGTTCTATTCTATTCCATTCCATATATTCTATTCTATTCTATTCTATTCTATTCTATTCTATTCTATTCTATTCTATTCTATTCTATTCTATTCTATTCTATTCTATTCTATTCTATTCTATTCTATTCTATTCTATTCTATTCTATTCCATATTTTCTATTCTATTCTGTTCTGTTCTGTTCTATTCCATTCCATCCCATCCCATCCCATTCCATTCTCTATTCTATTCTATTCTATTCTATTCTATTCTATTCTATTCTATTCTATTCTATTCTATTCTATTATTCTTTGCACCCCAACAGCATTGGAAAAAGGGGAGAACCGGGCCCCGCGCTTAACAGCCGTGGCAGCATCCCCATCATCACATGATCAAAATTTGGGCGCTTGGCACCTGGTATGGATTTGGGACAGTTGCAGCATCTAGGGGTCACATGATTGCCATTTGCGGCCTTCCCAGCCGGTTTCTGACAAGCAAAATCAACCGGGGGGGAGGGGGAGGAGGAACTGGATTCACTTAATGTCTGCAATAATTAATAACTGTGGCAAACTAGGTCATTGGGTGTGACTCGCTCTACAACTGTTTTGCTCAGCCTTGCAAAACAGTGGTCGTTGTGGGGAGAACAGGAGGAGAAAAATGTGTGTTGAAGTGGATCACCACCTTGGGTTACTTGTAAAAATAATAAAGGTGGGAAATAAATAAATGTGTTAGCCTGATGAAGCTGCCGTGTCAACAGCTGTGTTCTTGGGGGTGCGGAGGCCTCCAGGGACCCCCACATCCCCAGTGAACCCACAACCCTTCCTCCCTGCTTTGAATGACGCAACTCTTGCGAGGAGAGGATGACCAAATAGCAGGAGAAGAGGGAGGGAGTCCAGAGAGGACAAAGGAGACCCCCCCCTGCTCTCCCCAGCCTGCCAGATGATGGCCTGTATTGATTGCCACATGCGGTCTTGAAATCTGTATTGATGGAGGGCCTTTCTCATCTCTGCAGGCTGTAGCCTGTGATTAGGTTTAAGGGGAGGAGAATCGATCTGCACTCCGCGCCTGGAACGGCTAAGCTTGGGGGAGCTGAGAGGCCTAATTGAAATTTCCACAGGACTTGCCTGGTTAAGCTTTAATTTATAAACCTCGGAGGGAGATGGCCCGTTGACATGATCTCAGTGAGGCTGGAGGTGGGAATATAGAAAGGGGTGGGGGTGGGGGGGGTCTATGGAAGCATTAGCAATTGGACTTAGACTTATATACCTCTTCACGGTGCTTTACAGCCCTCTCTAAGCGGTTTATAGAATCAGCCTGTTGCCCCCAAGAATCTGGGTCCTCATTTTACCAACCTTGGAAGGATGGAAGGCTGAGTCAACCTTGAGCTGGTCAGGATCGAACCCCTGGCAGTTGGCAGAATTAACCTGCAATACTGCATTCTAACCACTGCGCACCATGGAAGGAAGGAAGGAAGGAAGGAAGGAAGGAAGGAAGGAAGGAAGGAAGGAAAGAAGGAAGGAAGGAAGGAAGGAAGGAAGGAAGGAAGGAAGGAAGGAAGGAAGGAATAGCACTTAGATTTATATACCGCTTCTCAGTGTTTTACAGCCCTCTCTAAGAGGTTTATACAGTCACCCTGTTCTTGCCCCCAACAATCTGGGTCCTCATTTTACCAACCTTGGAAGGGTGGAAGGCTGAGTCAACCTTGAGCTGGTCAGGATTAAACCCCTGGCAGTCGGCAGAATTACCCTGCAATACTGCATTCTAACCACTGTGCACCATGGAAGGAAGGAAGGAAGGAAGGAAGGAAGGAGCAATAGCAATAGCACTTAGATTTATATACCGCTTCACAGTGTTTTACAGCCCTCTCTAAGAGGTTTATAGAGTCACCCTATTCTTGCCCCCAACAATCTGGGTCCTCATTTTACCGACCTTGGAAGGATGGGAAGCTGAGTCAACCTTGAACTGCTGAACTGCTGGCAGCCAGCAGTCAGCAGAAGTAGCCTGCAATACTGCATTCTAATCACTGTGCTACCATGGAAGCAAAGGTTAGGAGTGGACTGCCAAAACCGTCAACACAAACAACCAGATCCACACACTGAGAGTTGTAATAATAATCAGAATAGAGCTGGAAGGGACTTTGGTGGTCTTCCAGTCCAGTCTCTGCCCCAGCAGGAGACCCTATGCCATTTCATAGAAGTGGGTAGCTTGTCTGAAATGACTAGCTACTTTATTGCTTCATGCCTATGTTACAGGAATCACCCCAGACTTGGCAGCTTTCCTCTGGGAAAGACCAGATCAGGCTCAAAGGCATTTAAGAGAGGTGAACCTAAAGGGGGAGTCAAGCTGTATTCTCCAAAGCACCTGTAGGGTGGACAAGAAGCAACAGATGGAAACTAATCAAAGAGAGAAACAACCTGGAATTAAGGAGAAATTTCCTGACAGTGAGAACAATTAATCAATGGAATAATTTGCCTCCAGAAGTTGCGGGGCTCCAACACTGGAGGTTTTTAAGAAGTGATTGGACAACCATTTGCCTGAAATGATGTAGAGTTTTCTGCTTGAGCAGGGGATTGGACTAGAAGACTCTAAGGTCCCTTTCAACTCTGTTATTCTGTTAGGTCAGACCTTGCCCTCTTGTGTTCACATAATGGCTCCAGACTAATTCCCTGTCTGATCCCTTCTCCTGACTGGGACGGTTGCTCTCCAACAGTCGTAGCTTGGAAAACTCAGAAATTCAAACGACTGAGGACCCACAACGCTTTGCAGTAGATTGAACAGATCTACAGAATGACCCTCACCCTCAGCAAGCCATCAGCTCCTTCAGGCAAGCATACCTGCGTCCCAGTTGCTCTTATATTTTGTGAGTCAACCAGCGGTACAGCGTTGCATTTAAAAATCCAGCAAAGTTGGTGCCTTCCCCTTTCTGGGTCCTGGAGGCAAAAATGTAATAGCAGCTCCGCAAGTGATAAATTGGCTTGTCAAGACACTGTGAGCGGTTCCATCAGCATGGATAACGTTCAGTGATCACTCCCTGGGAACAAGAAACATGTGGATAAACATGTGGATGCTGGATGCGGAATTACTGAGTAGTTGGAAGTGGGTGCAAAAATCAGAAACGTTTGAGTCACAGGAAGATTCCTGACCCATAATATTACGCAACATTAGGAGGATCGGAACTATACTTTGATTTGATCAACTAGAGGTAGTCAATCAGTCAAGCAATCAGAGTAGAGCTGGAAGGGACCTTGGAGGTCTTCTAGTCCAGCCTCCTGCTCAAGCAGGAGACCCTACCAGGGGTAGGTAACCTTGGCTCTTTTTACGACTCGTGGACTTCAATTCCCAGAATTCCTGAGCCACGAGTCATAAAAGAGCCAAGGTTGCCTATCCCTGCCCTATACCATTTCAGACAAGTGGCTGTCCTTCTTAAAGTCCTTGACCTACAACCACAGTTGAGTCCAAAGGTTAAGTTGCTAAGCGAGACAGTTGTTAAGTGAGTTTTGCCCCGTTTTACGACCTCTCTTGCCACAGTTGCTAAGCAAATCATTGACGTGGTTAAGTTAGTAACATAGTGGTTAAGTGAACCTGCTTTGCTTGTCAGAAGGTCACATAACCAGGGACACTGCAAGTGTCCTAAACAGGAGTCAGTTGCCAAGCATCTGAATTTTGACTATGGGCAGGTGGCAAAGGTCATGAGGGTGAAAAATGGACATGCCACTTTTTCAGTGCAGTTGTAACTTCAAATGGTCACTCAATGACGTTGTGTCTGTATAATGTTGACGGCCACTGCATCATCTAAGAGCATGGCACACTGACAGCGTTTCAATGTTCTTGGTTAGTTTGAAAGTTGGACGTTAAGCAAGATGTGTCAAACTCCTCTCTCGCCCATCCAAATGCCATCCAGGCCTATGTGACAAAGTTGAAAAGTGACTTGATTTAAAACTCCAAATGTGGAGTACATTTTTAGAGTTTGTTTCCTCCTGTCCTCAAGCACCCCATAATATCTCTGTGGAAGATTCCTTTCCGGACAGGTAATTATAAACTTCATTATAACCGTTCTTTACATTCTTCGATTGTTCAATTAGTTTAATAAATTGCCAAGCAGGAAACGAGGCTGACTATTAGCTCGCTCTTAGGGCAATGAACCTCTGATAGTGGGTTACCAAAAATATCTCTTCGTAGCTCTTCTTCCAGTTATTTTTTAAATAATAATAATAATAATAAATCCCTCCAAGCACAGCGGAGAACAGAGAACAATAGAATCAACAATCGAAACGCCTCAAGCATGTCTTCCTGAGTAGAATTGACTCTCTTATTTTACTAATTTCCCAGCTGAATATAAAAATAGACTCCCTCGAGAGAAATCTCCCACCCTTTCATTAAAAATTAAACACTGCTTTGCCTTTGCCTTTTATTCAATTTTTTTTAAAAAAACTTGAACAGTTTGGAGGGTGCCTCCATAGGATGGAGAGAAGGAATCCTGATTGAAGAAATTGTGTACAGATAGTCCTCAAGTTAGGACCACAACTGAGCTGAAATTTTCTGTCGTTAAGCGAGACCTATGTTAAGTGAGTTTTTGGCTGATTTTATAATTTTTCTGGCCACAGCTGTTAAGTGAATCCCTGCAGTGTTCAGTTAGTAACAGTTGTTAAGTGAATCTGGCTCCCCCCCCCCTTGACTTTGCTGGTCAGAAAGACAAAAATGGCGATCGGGACGCTGCAACTGTCAAAATATGAAGTGTCTGTCAAGCATCCGAATGCAAATCACAGGATCACAGGGATGCTGCAAAGGTTGTATGAAAAACGGCCATCAGTCTCTTGTTTTCAGGGCCATTCTAACTTTGAACTGTCACTAAACAACCTGTTGTTAAGTCAAGGACTATCTACATTTTGTTACTTCCAAGTAAACCACTGCTGGGCAGCCTGGAGAGTTTTAACATTTTCACTGCTCCACTTTTAGTTTCTTGGAGAAGAGGAATGAATGACCCCACAAAAATTGCTCCATTATCTTGCTCCTAAGGGGTGCTCCGTGAGGTTTCAAGCAAACCATCTTGGGTTTAGAACAAACCAGGTCTTCCTTTCTATGCTACCCTTGATTTATTTATTTATTTATTTATTTGTTTTTATAAACCGCCCTTCTCCCGAGGGACTCGGGGCGGTGTACAGAGTAAGATAGGCAACATAATGAAACAGTATTGAAAAACAATAATCAAAACAAAACAAACTGAGACCCCAATTAGAGCTATCAGAGCTATCAGGCCAGGCCGGACTGCTGGAATAGGTAAGTCTTTAAGTCGCGCCGGAAGGTGCGGAGGTCGGGGGCCATCCGGATTTCAGATTTTTGATGCTGATGCTGATGATAATAATAATATAATGATGATGATGATGATGTTGGAAGGGAACCTGGAGGTCATCTAGTCCAACCCCCTGCTCAGGCAGGAAACCCTATACCATTTCAGATAAATAGCTGTCCAATCTCTTCTTAAAAACTTCCAGTGTTGGAGCATTCACTGCTTCTGGAGGCAGGGGGCAAAGCTCACTTAATGAATGTCTCACTTAGCAACAGAAATGTTTAGCTCAATTGCGGTTGTAAATTGAGGACTACCTGTATGCGTTTAAGACTGGCTGTGCCACCTTGACTGGAGGAAAAAAAAATGTAAACAAGGTGAATTTAGGACGTGGCCTTGTCTGGCAGCAAAAAGTTATTTTTAAAAGTTCTGCCAAGTTGGTCACACGTAGCATTGTTCAGGATTTATCCCCAAATTGGTGCTGAGCGTGTGCAATTGTGTCCCTGTTCAAGACCGATTAAAACAATGTGTCTATCGCATTATGGCAAACTGAGATTTAAACACATGGATGAAAAGCTAAGCAGACTGAAAACCTCTCCAAGTGTTTAAAGTCATTTTTCGAGATACAGATTTGACTTCCAGCATTTAGAAGACACTCTTCAAGGCAAAAAGCATCTCAAGGCAGCTTTGCATCCCATTAAAATAATAAAATAGAGCTAAAACAATCTCATTACAATTATAAAAATAACATTAGAAATCTAGAAACACCGCCTGGCACAGTGCAGCAGTTCAACTAAAACAAATTAAATTGAAAAAAAGGTAATATTTAACCAGCTAAATTATCAAGCCTGCGCAGGAGTGGGGGGAAAAAAAGAGAGAAATTTTAAGTTTTGCTTAAGGAACGCAAACAAAAACGGAGCTAGCTTCCATCCATAAATATAAAAGAGCTGCCTGGTGGGGACTGCATCTCCCAGAATTCTCAGGGGCCCAAGCATCGGATTGGCTACTCAGAAATGGAATGTTGGTGATGCATAGGTGGGAACCCTTCACCTTTGGTTGCCTGTGGCAACCCTGCCACCATTTTGTGAGACTATTTGGAAGGCTGTCCTGAAGAGAGGTGGCTTGGCACAAAATGGCCGCTTTAGTGGGCATTTCATGGCAGGCAAATTCGTCCAGCTTTTCCATAGGATGCTCTTATTGTTTTGCCTCACCTGGGCACTTCCAAAGAATGCAAGAAGATGGCAGTTGCCTTCTGTTGTTAATGGGGAATGCCAGCGACCAAGATGGCACTGATCTGTCTCACCTGACCACTTCACTTCGAGACTACCAGAGCTTGTGTGTGGCCTGTACGTGCCATAGAAATGACACAGTCCACTAATTAAAAAGCAGCACCGTTGCCTTCTTCCACTTGAATCAAGGAAATTAATCATATTGCCATCATATTAAATGGCTCCATGGAAGCTTTCTAACAAGCCTTCTGAGCAATCCTGGTGGGATTTGAACCACTCATAGTAGCTGGTGCTTTCTTCAGCTCTATGCCAAGAAAATCTAAAGACAAACCTGGTCTGGACCAGGATCAGGAAATGTGGAAGGATGCACCAGGAAAGCCAATGATGGGATGCTCCTGATCAAGTCATCCATGAAGATGTGATAATTCTCCCTCTGCTGCCATTTTGATTTCAGACCTGGGACGGAACTGAAATGAATGGTTCCTGCAAGTTTCCAGTTTGATGCCTCCTTGGTTTCTTCTCCATCTCAAGCATCTTCCTCTGAGAAATCCCTCAGTTGGACTGATAAGTTCTCAAGAAGCTTCCTGCTGCTCTACTCCATTGGTACTCTTTCATTTCTTCAGGAATTTTTGTTGACGGGAGAGGGAAATAGGTGGCAGATTGGAGAGAGGGTAAACACCCACAGAGTGGTTCAAAAACCATTTTTCTGCCAAATCCTCAGGGCGGGCCCTCTCCTCTCTTTTCTGGTCCAAAGATGGATGAAAGCCAAGATGGTCTTCCTGAAGATGACCTTGGCCCTAAAATGACCAGAGTACAGAGGAAGAACATGCATAAAGCCACTACAAAGCCAAGGAATCCAGACTGGTGCATTCCCACTGGTTATTCAAACCTCAGCATATAATAGGTATGTATAATAGGCATGTTTCTTTATTGGAGGTGGAGTTGTATACTCCAAAGGGACTGTTGAGAACACTGAATTCATCATTTAGAATATTAGAATAGTATACATCTGGAAGGGACCTTGGAGGTCTTCTAGTCCAGCCCCCTGCTCAAGCAGGAGAACCTATACCATCTCAGACAAGTGACGGTCCAATCTCTTCTTAAAAACCTCCAGTGATGTGGCATCCACAATTTCTGAAGGCAAGCTGTTCCACTGGTTAATTGTCATCACTGTTAGTAACTTTCTCCTTAATTCCTTCTCTCTTTGATCAATTTCTAACCATTGCTTCTTGTCCTCCTCTCTTTGTGAGGAATCCAAGTTGAAGCATCCTTGGCAGATGGTGGTTCACCTTTGCTTGGGCACAGAGGAGCTCACCATGTTTCAGGGTTGATGGTTCCATCCCCAAACCACTTTTAATTCATAATTATGTCTTCATGGAGAGGTTGAACAGCATCTGCTTTATCAGGGACCTAGATGCCCACAGAACTGTGGGAGAAGATGTAGTTTCAGCATTGCCTACTTTATCATAGCCTATGCTAGTCTATTTCTCTCTCTTTCTCTCTTATCTGTCCATCTGTCAAGGTTCCACGTGATGAAACCAACCAAGCAAACACCTTCAATGCTTTCTGAATTCTTAATGTAAAACTTTATTGAGCACATCATTTTAGCATGCATGTAAACAACACCAGCTCTGGCAAAACCCCACTCAGTCCCATATAGTAAAAGTACACAATTCCCCCTTCCTTCTTCTTGGTCAGGTCACAATGCCCAATTAGGTGGAAAAATATTGTTATGAGAAAGTGTCTCTTGGTCTGGCCAGACACCTGGTGACCAGTCCTTGCTTCTCATAGTCTGCTTTCATTGGCAAGCTAAGAAACAATTGTCAGACCAGCAAAAATGTGCTTGGAACTTTATCAACCTTGAGCTGGTGAGGATCAAACTGCCAAACTCCTGGCAGCCAGCAGTCAGCAGTGGCCTGCAATACTGGATTCTAACCACTGTGACACTCTGCTATCTATCTATCTATCTATCTATCTATCTATCTATCTATCTGTCTGTCTGTCTGTCTGTCTGTCTGTCTGTCTGTCTGTCTGTCTGTCTGTCTTTCCTTCCATCCATCCATCCATCCATCCATCCATCCATCCATCCATCCATCCATCCATTTCATATGGCTGCCCATTTCAAACCCTGAGACACGTGTTCAGTGGCACAAACCAAGACATTATATGTGTCCATCGTTTCCACTCTCATGTGCAGCAGTGAAAAATCGAGATCATAATTAACATCTCCAATTTTTGTTTGTTTGTTTTCCAAAAATCAGGAGGAGAAAATGCTATAAGTTTAATTTCCCCAAAGCTGCCTCCATCTGCTTCCTGGGCTGTGGCAAGCAACTCTTCCAGATGGCATGCGAACCTCCTTACTGATCGCTCAGCATCCCGATGATTGCCAGCTAATTCTTAATAATGAGCAGAAGAACATCTGGATTGAATCATAGGCCCTTATTAGAGCTCTTTTACCTGAGGACAGAGCCTACAATTAACGGTGGGAGTATCAGAATTGATTGAACTAGGTAAAAGAGTCCTGTCCGGTTTTTATGTTGATATGTGAAACTCAAGTTCCTTTAGTTTTGGGGTAAACAAAACACTTTATTTATTTATTTATTTATTTATTTATTTATTAGTTTTTATAAACCGCCCTTCTCCCGAGGGACTCGGGGCGGTGTACAGAGGAAGGAAGAAGTATACAGACCGAACAATAAAATAATAAGAAACACTAATGAACACAAACTGGGACCCCAATTAACGCTATCATGCCAGGCCAGCCTGCTGGAACAAAAAAGTTTTTAAGTCGCGACGGAAGGTACGGAGGTCAGGGGCCATCCGGATTTCGGTTGGTAAGCTGTTCCAGAGGGCTGGCGCACCCACTGAGAATGCCCTCCCCCTGGGGGCCACCAGCCGACATTCCTTGAGCGGTGGCACCCTGAGGAGGCCCTCTCTGTGGGAGCGCACAGGACGGTGGGGTGCTGACATCGGCAGAAGGTGCTCCCGTAGGTAGTCCGGACCCATGCCATGTAGGGCTTTGAATGTCATTGTTAGCACCTTGAACTTCACACGGAAGGCAACCGGAAGCCAGTGCAGCGCACGGAGGAGAGGTGTGATATGGGAGTATCGGGAGGCTCCCAAGAGTGTCCGTGCCGCCGCACTTTGCACCAGTTGAAGCTTCCGAGTGGATCTCAAGGGCAGCCCCATGTAGAGAGCGTTACAATAGTCTAGGCGAGATGTCACAAGGGCATGGGTGACTGTACGTAAGGAATCCAGGTCTAGATAAGGCCGTAGTTGGCGAACTAGCCGAACCCGGGAGAAGGCCCCCTTGGTCACAGCTCCAATGTGGTCTTCCAGGGAGAGCTGCGAGTCTAGGAGGACACCCAGGTTGCGGGCCCTATCAGCAGGGGGAAGTAACTTGTCCCCAATGTTAAGCAGTGGGACGTTCTGAATCTCCTGGCTTGCCGGTACGTACAGCCATTCAGTCTTGTCCGGGTTCAGTTGAAGCCTGTTTCTCCCCATCCATTCCCGGACCGCTTTCAGGCAGCGGGACATCACGTCTAGGGCATCACTGATATTGTTAGGAGTTGAGATAAAAAGCTGGGTGTCATCAGCATACTGATGGTACCCTACTCCAAAACTGCGAATGATCTCACCCAGCGGTTTCATGTAGATGTTGAACAGGAGAGGCGAGAGGACCGACCCCTGAGGTACTCCGCAAGCGAGAGGCCTCGGGGTCGACCTCTGTCCCCCTGTCAGCACCGACTGCGAGCGACCCTGGAGAAAGGAGGAGAACCAACGCAGAACCGTGCCTCCCACTCCCAGTCCCCTGAGGCGTCGCAGCAAGATACCATGGTCGATGGTATCGAAAGCCGCCGAGAGGTCTAATAAGACTAGGACAGAGGAATGGCCCCTGTCCCGGGCTCTCCAGAGATCATTCATCAGAGCGACCAATGCCGTCTCCGTGCTGTAGCCCGGCCTGAAACCCGATTGGTACGGGTCTAGATAGACCGCTTCATCCAGGATCTGAGGAAGTTGGTGCACCACCACGCTCTCAACAACCTTCGCAAGGAAGCGAAGATTGGAGACTGGACGAAAGTTATTCAGAGAGGATGGGTCCAAGGTGGGCTTCTTGAGGAGAGGTCTCACCACCGCCTCCTTCAAGGCGGTGGGGAAGTGACCCTCACTCAGAGAAGCAGAGATGACCGCTAGGAACCAGCCTCGTGTCGCCTCTCGAGCTGCATAGGCCAGCCAGGAAGGGCACGGGTCCAGTAAGCATGTGGAGGAGCTCAACCTTCTCATAATCCTGTCCACTTCCTTAGGAGTTACAGGATCAAATTCTTCCCCGTGGCTGCCTTTTCCCAGGCTTCCACTAAGGCTTCCGCCGAGCTGTGAGCAGGGGGTGCATGCGAGTCCCTAAGCGCTGCCTGGAACTTATCAGGGTCCATTAGGCGCCTAGGGCGGTACCATCTGACTGGCACCGTGCACCCACGGTGGGGGGTGGCAAGGGGGAAGTCTAGCCGCAGGAGGTGGTGATCGGTCCATGACAAGGGCGTAATAGTTGTGGCACCCCCACCGACATCATCACGCCACCGTCCAGACAAGAACACCAAGTCTGGGATGTGGCCTCTCTCATGAGTCGGCCCAGAAATTATTTGCAACAGGTCCATGGCCGTCATGGAAGCCATGAACTCCCGAGCCAGTTCGGACGATCCTCCCAGGAACGGTAGATTAAAGTCGCCCAAGACCATGAGTCTTGGGAATTCAACCACCAACCCTGAGAGGACATCGAGTAGCTCGGGTAGGGCCGCCGCTGCACGATTAGGTGGTAGGTACGCCAGCAGCAGACCCAACTGCGCCCCTGGGCCGAATCTCAGTAGGAGAGACTCTTCACATTCTTGAACTGCCCATCTCCCTCAATTTGAACATCAAATCATAGGGCTAATAGAGACCTCAGAGGTCTTCTAGCCCAATCCCTTGTTAAAGGCAGGAGCCATCCCGGTCAAACAGTGGTCCAGTCTATCTTTGAACCTCTCCATTGCTGGAGTACCCATAACTCTAGGAGGCAAAACCTTCCATTGATTGTTTTCACTGCCAGGATATTTCTCCTTACCTCTAGATTGGGTCTCTCTTTAATTAACTTAATTAATTCCACACGTCTCGCCCCCTTTGAGCTGATGCCCCTTTGAGGGGCATGCAGAAATCTGTGAACATGAGGAAGTGGGTAAACCAAGCAAAGGATTCATTTATTATGTTTTCGGTGTAAATACAGCTAATTGTCAACTGCTCCGGTGAGACACCCTCCCTCCAAATTCTGCCATCTGTGGCCAAGGATTTCCCCCCTGCATGGTGATTGGAGCATGTATTCAAATGATGAACAAGATGTCAGGTGTTTTGGAGAAGGCCTTGAACCTACCCCAAGATGTCCATTTTCTGGTGATTGAGCAGGAGATGTGCATTGGTGAGCATCATCAATGTCTTCTCCTCCACTTGTTCCTTGCCTGTTGATTCCCAAATAGTGGCCCAATCGGACAGGTTCACCGCTGGCATTTATTCGGCCTCCATGGTGCTGACCAAGAGGTCTCACTCTCGTGACCTTTTCAGATGTAAAATGGATGCATCTCTCAGCTCCCTCTGTGCTTTCTGACATCTGAAAGACAGGATTCTCACTTGATTTCCTGAAGGATGCTCTCCACCCATAGCTACATCCCTGGTGCCTGCTGAAAGCTGTCACCAAATGATGGCTTGCTTTTCACGGCTGATGTTTAGTGGGGAGTGGTGTGCTCTGCTTTATCTTTCCTCAAGAAGTCACGGTAATGTTTTGATGGGCCCTTTTCCAGTTTGAACTCTGGGTTCCCCCAACGTTTCCTGCTTTGAAGTAGGCAAGGGTATGCTGAGACATTTGGGAATCCATATCTTATCAAGAGAAGAGAATCTTGGTAGCTCAGGATTGAACTGTGGGGTCCTTGGTGCTCTCTGCGCCTGGTGGTTTTCTTCTAGACGTTTCACGACCCAGCTAGCTAACATTATCAGTGATAAAAGGGACTGGGGTTTACAGAGTGGAGGGGGAGACAGGAGGAGGCGGAGGAGAAGGGAGGGAGGGAGGGAGAGGAGGAGGAGGAGGAGGAATGTAGGATCTTTGGCGCTCTCTGAGCTTGGTAGTTTTCTTGTAGACGTTTCATGATCCAACTAGATAACATTACCAGGGTATTGGCTGATTCAGGAATTCTGGGAGTTGAAGTCCAGAGGTTATAAAGGGGCCCCAGTTGCCCACACCTGCTTTCAAGAGGAAGAAAGGTTGGGAAGATAACTTCATTTATTCCTCTATCCTTGCAAAACCTTTCATGGGGTGCCAATCCATCCATCGTAACGGAGTCTGCCGATGTTCAGCTATTCAGATTTGTAGAAGAATCATCTTGCTACTCCTAACACGTAGTAACTGATTGGTTGCGGTTATTTCTATCTAACAGCCAACGGCTTGCATTTTACTTGTAGTTCGGTCTCTCTCTTTCTGGTTTAACTCCTTGAAAACCATTTTTGAAGGGGCAATTGAAATGCAAATCTGATAAACATGGCCATTTCTCTATCTGGCGGACCATTCAGCGCTTCCTCTGCTTAGCTCTTATCTGCATTCCAGCACAATGTTCTTCATTACAGTATCTGGGATCTGTAACTAAAGGTTCTTCTAAATTTGATTAATTATTAGGAACAGCTCAGTTCTTTCTTCCCTTTGCAAAAGAAAAAGGGGGCTGTTGAATGGTGGGTATTATAGATAATTAAACTTACTTTTGCTCATTAGAGCTGAGTTAGCTGCTAAATGCACTGTGACGTTATTGTAGTGTGGCGTGCACAAAAGATGAAAAAACACAAGGTGATCTTGATGGTTGTTAATTAATCTTAGGTTTCCTTAAGGAAATGTAAAACCACCAGCAACTTCCCCTTCTGCTTCCTTTCCTGTTGTCTGCCTCGTGGCCCCTGAATGAGCTTCGCTGCAAAGATGTCACCCACAATTGGGTAATGTTACATCTCTCCCCTTAAGGAAAGCAGGACGAGAAGGTGTGTGTGTGAGTCTCAAACCTGAGGGAGGGGTGGTCTAAGAATTTTAAATTTTACGGCAATTGGAGGAGCAGTTAAGCAGACAACAAGATTGCAAAGCAGCTGACTGAATGGAACAGAGATGGAAGAAAGAATAATAGAGCTGGAAGGGACCTTGGAGGTCTTCTAGTCCAGCCCCCTGCCCTATACATCTCCAACAGGTTTTCCAGACATTCACAGATCTTTCCTGAGACTCGTGGGGAAGCCTCTCCGTGTGCTTTGTGGTGTGTTTGTTGTGATCAGAAAGCAATTTAGAACACAGAATAACAGAGATGGAAGGGGCCTTGGAGGTCTTCTAGTCGAACCCCCCTATCTAAGCATGAGATCATATGCCCTTCCAAACAGGTGACTATCCAGTCTCTTCTTAAAAGCCGCCTGCAAACGATTCCAGGAAACGGTTCACACACACAAAAAAAGGCTTTGCAAAAACTGTGTGGAGACCCCAAACCCTTTTCTTGTACCGGAAGTCCTTGAATTGCAACCATTTGTTTAGTGACTGTTCAAAGTTACAACGGCATTGAAAAAAAGTGCCCCAGGACCGTTTTTCACGCTTGTGGCCTTTGCAGCGGCCCCCATGATCATGTGGATCAAAATTCAGATGCTCAGCAATTGCTTCATCCTTATGACCGCTGCTGCGTTCCAACGTAACAGCCGTCTTACTCACTTAACACCTGCAGAGTTTCACTTAACAGCGGTGGCAAGAAAGGCTGCAAAATGGGGCAAAACTCACTTAAGAGCTGTCTTGCTTAGCAATAGGAATTTTGGGCTCCGTTGCGTTCGTAAGTGGAGGACTTGATTGCAATCGCATTAAGCAGTTTAGAAAGGAAAATATAATAAAATAAATCACCAGCCTTAAAAGGCCAATTTTTCTTATAGACCCCCCCAAGAAGTTTAGTAATAGATATGGGGTGATGCCCCCTATTCCATAATATCCTGGGATTATTAATACACTAGATCTTGATCTTTCTTTAAGGGGTCTAAGTCTTGTTCCTCACAGTCCTGACCACGACCACTTAGGCTCCCTCTTAAACAAATTAAGATTTCTGGAGGGGCTATCACAGAGAAGAAACTTACTTTCCAAAGACTCTGAGGGCAGGGGCAGAAGCAGTGGGTGGAAACTTGTTAGAGAGAGTTCCGGCCTGGAACTAAGGAGGAATTTCCTGAAAATGAGAACAATTAATCACTGGAATCAGAATCAGAATAACAGAGTTGGAAGGGAATTGGAGGTCATCTAGTCCAACCCCCCACTCAAGCAGGAGACTACACCATTTCTGACAGTCTCTTCTTGGAAGCCTCCAGTGATGAAGCTCCCACAACCTCTGAAGGCAACTTCTGTTCCATTGGTTGATTGTTCTCACTGTCAGGAAATTTATCCTTATTTCCAGGTTGAATCTCTCCTTGACCAGTTTCCATCCATTATTCCTTGTCTAGCCTTCAGGGGGGTTGGAATATAGGTTCACCCCCTCCTCTCTGTGACAGCCCCTCAAATATTGGAAGACTGCTATCAGGTCTCCCCTGGTCCTTCTCTTCACTAGACTAGCCATGCCCAGTTCCTGCAACCGTTCTTCTTATGTTTTAGCCTCCAGTCCCCTAATCATCTTCGTTGCTCTTTTCTGCACTTTATTTCTAGAGTCTCAACGTCTTT
Source organism: Vipera ursinii (assembly GCF_947247035.1). Taxonomy (NCBI): domain Eukaryota; kingdom Metazoa; phylum Chordata; class Lepidosauria; order Squamata; family Viperidae; genus Vipera; species Vipera ursinii. The sequence goes on from NC_139527.1 coordinate 9,188,222, forward strand.
TTAATAGTGTGGAGACCAAACTTGTCTGGTAGAGTTGTGGGTGCTCCATCCCTGGAGATCAGACAACCATTTATCTGGGATCACGTCTCAAATGCATAACTTTGTCCTTCGAACCCAAGGACGTGATCACAACCCCAGGAAACTAAATCCGACAGATGGATAGAATGAGTCAATTGTGAATCTGCAGTGCTGTCACGGAGAGTAAAAAAATAAGCTGGCTTGTTAAACCATGTTAAATCCATTCTGTGCAACGTGGCTGGGTGCTACGCTCTCTGAAGGCAAAAGAGGACAGGGAATTAGGCACCATATCTTGCAAATATTTAAAAGGCCCTGCCAATCTTGTTCATAAAAAAACAACAACCCCAAACCCCCTGCACGGATAAGAGATTCAAATGAGTCTTTTATGGCATTCTCGCATTATCCAGTCTGTTAAATCCTCATTCCTTTGAAGGATGTGTTCTATTTATCCTGAAATTAAAACCCATTAGAGCCAACGGTCAAGATTGGAGATGTTATTTGCCATATTGTGCGATGCCTTCGACAAACAGCTGTCATCAAATATTGGTCGAGCTATAAACTACATTTTTCTGCCCGGAGATGACAGTTTTCCCTCTGCCCAATGTAACCACTAGAGGGCAGTCTTGCTATTGTTTTGTCAACAAGTTGCACTTTCCGAAGACTGAAAAAATAAAATAAAATTAAATCAACTACTAAACTGATATACTGTACCTGTGATAGATGATGCCAAGCAAACAAACAACCCCCCTTTTTTTTCTGACTTGGCAGAGAATATTTTAAAAGCCAGTCAATTTCATTTGATGCCATAGTTTTAACAATAGGGGCACTCCAATGAAGCTCCCTTTTCCCATCACTGCCAAAGAGGTGCAGGGTGAATCTCCCCATAACTACCAATATTTTTATTTTATTTTTATTTATTAAATGTATACAATGTAGGAGATGGTTGCCTTCTGCTGAAGGAGTGTTAATCTGTTTAAATCAGCATCCTCAACAGATGTCAGGCAGCTGTTCTCTAGGGTTGAGGCAAGAGGTGGTCCCAGCTTGCATTGGTGAACTGGGGAATTCTGTGGGGGGGGATTGAAATCCAGAACTTTGGCAAATATAGGATTTGTGGACTTCAACTCCAGAATTCTTTAGCCAGCATGGATAGACTGGGGATTTCTGGGAGTTCATAGAATCCCAGAGCTGGAAGGGACCTTGAAGGTCTTCTAGTCCAGCCCCATGCCCAAGGCAGGAGTCCTTATACCATCTGCAAGGTTGAAGTGCACAACCTTGGCAACTTTCAGATGAATGGACTTCAACACCCAGGATTCCACAGATAGCGTGCGTGGACTGGGGAATTCTGGGAGTTGAAGTTCCCCCATCTTAAAGTGGCCAAGATCGGAAAACATCTGGACTGATTTTTTTTCTATTTCTCATACCAACCAAACTTCCTGACAGTGAGGACAATCAACCAGTGGAACAGCTTGCCACCAGAAATCGTGGGTGCTCCATCACTGGAGATTTTAAAGAAGAAACTAGACTGCCATCTGTCAGAAATGGTGCAGTGTGTCCTGCTTGGGTGGGGGGTTGGACTAGATGACCTCTAAGGTCCCTTCCAGCTCTATCCTACCCTACCCTACCCTACCCTACCCTACCCTACCCTACCCTACCCTATCCAATGTCAGAATCCATTTATATCACATTTCATAATTGTATAGGTAGAACAACGTGCTATTACTGGGGATTCTGCCATCTCTCCGAGGGGGGGGGGAGAGGATGGTTACTAAAGCGATTTTCAAACAACAGGGGATGTTTTAACGGGGGAAGGGAGGGGGACAGACAGATATGGTTTGTGTCTTCATTTACAACTGAAAAAAGGGAAGCAATAACCATAAAACCAAGGAGAGTTCCCTTTCCCATGGAAGAACCTGACACCTAGCAACTGACGACAGCCTGACCAAATGGATGAGGGGAGGGGCTGGAATGGGAATGGTTTATATAGGATTGAAATGTAACTTTTCTCAGATTCCGTCTTGTATTCCCACAATCAATTCCTTCCTAGTAAACATTTTCCTTTTGGACTAAACTTGCATCCAAGAGTTCTTATTTCCTAAGATGTGGATTGAGGTGGGTCCTGACAGTAGACGGAATCTGCTTTAAGAGTCAACCTGGAAGGGAAAACCTTACCGGGGGACTTTGCAACAAATACAAATGTCTGGCGACGAAGCAAGAGAGGAGGGAAGCCCCATGGAGGGGGAGTCTTCCCCCCAAATGGAATCCCAGAGACAATGGGAAACTGAAGCAGCATATTCCCCCGGGGAAGAAGCGGTGGAGCAGTACGACCGAAAACCCCGGTGGTCGATGGGCGTTGGAAGGAAAAGTGAGTGGGAAAAGGCTTCGGGAGAAAAGACCCTGAGGCGTAGTAACCACCAACCGGAATGGAGGCAAGAGATGGAGAGTTCCCTGCACGCCAGCGAGGAGGAGCGGATCCTGGAAAAGGCCATTGATCTGATGAAAGCAACCCTGAGTTCACTGAGGGAGGAGAGAGCTGAAAATCGCAACCGAGGCAGCGCCTGGGGACGCAACTGGAAAGGTAACGGAGGGGATCCAACACCTGAAACCCCGGGGCCATCCAATGGAACAGGAATTGCTGCCTCAGCAGTACCCACCCACCCCCCCAGAACCACAGATGGGGACCAGGATGAGGAGCGATACCGGCCACGGCGCAGACAACGCTCCAGCCAAAGACTCCCGCCCCTGGAAGTCAAATTCAAGGGGGAGCCATCACGACTGGGATTTTTCCTAACCCAAGTCCTCAGCTACATGGAAGAGTATGGACGGGACATCCCCAGTGACAAAACACGCATCCGAATTGTGCAATCTGCCCTGGACGGGATGGCTGCAGACTGGGTGGTGAACTTGCATGACTCCAACGCCCCAGAACTCAACGACTTCAACCGATTCATGTCATCTTTGAGGCGACGGTTCGAGGATCCTTTGGCTGACCGTAAGGCCCGGGAGAGAATCAAAACGGTGAGGCAGGGCAGGCGAGCAGTGGCTGATTATACCCAAGAATTCCGAGCCATTGCCAGCAAGCTGAACTGGCCAGAAGACATCCTCCTTAGCCATTTCAAAGACGGTCTGAACTACGACCTGTATGATGCTTGCCTGCCTCGAGGAGACCCACCCCACCTCGACGACTGGTACATCCTGGCGGAGGAAGTGGAAATAGACCTACTGAAGAGACACCGCAGAGGAAAACCATGGGGCCGCCTGCCACCCGAGCAAACACGCGAGGGGGAAAAACCACCAGCCACAGCCAAAAAATCAACAAGTTGTTTCAACTGCGGGAGAGAGGGCCACCGTGCTGCAGAATGTCGTTCAAAAGCCCCCCCCCCCGAAAACCAGAGGCATCATCCTCCAAGAAGCCGGGGAAGCCCCAAGGCAACACAAAAGAATCTTCCATGAAGGGGACAGAGGCTGTAGAGTCCACAATTCCTGCCAGGAACTGGGACTGGACTCCGGCCTGCACCGCAGGGACGGTGGACAACTCGGAAGACAGCTCAGAGGGAGAACCATTGGTAAGTGGACCCCTTCCACCCATGCTTAAGACAGTGACTATATTAGCTTCCCCTATGCCTGAAGCAGCCAAAATAAAAGCTCTGATAGACTCTGGGTGCATCCGCTGCCTTATCAGCCCAACGCTGGTGGAGAGATTGAGCATCCCAGTGAGGAGGCTAAAACATCCAATCTCTTTTAGTCAATTAGATGGGACAATAGCAGGGGGAGGACCAGCCACCCTAGCCACTTTACCAATCCACCTATCACTGGGGCCCCATGAGGAGGACATAACGTTTATAGTGGCCCCAGGCATGGAATGCCCAATGATCCTAGGACTGGAATGGCTGAAGAAATGGAACCCCGGGATAAACTGGAGGACAGCAGAACTCAACTTCCCAAAGGGGGGGCAGAAGAACGTAGACTCCAAAAGCACCCCCCCAACCCAGAGGGAGGAGACAGCAGCAGTGGGGAAAGAGAAGGGATTACCAGAGATACCAGAGGAATACAGGGACCTGGCTGAGGTTTTCAGTGAGGAAAGAGCAGATGAGCTTCCCCCCCACCGCCCCACAGACTGCACCATAGAATTCAAACCTGGGGCAAAACTCCCAAAACCCAGGATGTATGCCATGAGCCCAAGGGAAATGGCAGAAATGGAGAGATTCATAAAGAAAAACTTAGAAAGAGGATTTATTGAGCCTGCCAAACCCAAAGTGGCCGCCCCGGTTCTGTTCAGGGAGAAGAAGGATGGATCCTTTCGTTTGGTTGTGGACTATAGAAATTTGAACACAATTAGTGAATGTAATCTGTACCCCCTTCCCCTAATGAAGGATATGTTATCCCACCTATCGAAAGGAAAGATTTTTACCAAACTAGACCTGAGGGAAGCATACTACCGAATTAGGATTAAGGAAGGAGACGAATGGAAGACTGCATTCAACTGCCCAATGGGGTGCTATCAATTCAAAGTATTGCCATTCGGACTGCAAGGGGCCCCCGCAGTCTTTATGCAATTAATTAATGACGTGCTGAGAGAGCACCTATATAAGGGGGTCCTGGTTTACCTCGATGACATCCTTATCTTCACAGAAACTAAAGAGGAACATATCAAACTAGTCAGAGCAGTCCTGAAGAAGTTGCGAGCTGCCCACTTATATGCTAAATTATCGAAGTGTGAATTCCATCAGGAAAAAATCGACTACCTGGGATATCGCATATCTCCAGAGGGCATCGAAATGGACCCTGAGAAGGTCAGAGCAGTACTAGAGTGGGCACCCCCCCGCACACGGAAGCAATTGCAAAGTTTCCTGGGGTTTGCAAACTTCTACCGCCAATTCATCCCCGCATTTGGCCAAATAGCCATGCCCCTCACAAATTTGTTGAAAACGAAGGGGGGGTCACCCGTGAAACCCAGCCAGCCTCTGAAATGGTCAATGGAATGTCAAGCAGCATTTGAGAGGCTAAAGAGACTTTTTTCTGCTGAACCTGTCCTAAAACACCCAGATCCCGACAAACCTTTTGTAATACAGGCAGATGCGAGTGATGTAGCGGTAGGAGCCGTACTATTACAAGAAAATGATGGGGGGACATTGCAACCATGCGCATACACATCCAGAAAACTCACAGAAACAGAACAACGCTGGCCAATATGGGAAAAAGAGGCATTCTCGCTGAGGTGGGCATTACTAACATGGCGCCAATTTTTAGAAGGAAATAAAATACCTTTCCAGGTCTGGACAGACCACAAAAATTTGGAAGCACTAAAAACGCCCAGGAAGCTCACTCCTAAGCAAGCCCGCTGGTCCCAACATTTTCACCGATTCAATTTCACTCTCAAACACTTACCGGGGGGAAAGAACTTCCTTGCAGATGCATTATCCCGCATGCCCCAATATAACAGCACAAGAGTTACTGACTTTAAACCACTTGTACCGGAACAACAACTGGCAGCACCAGTCACCACCAGGGCACAAGAAAAAATGAAGCCGAAGGTAGATAGCCAAACTGGAATAGAATTCAGGAAATCTTTGGAAAGTGATGAATGGTTCCAGAAAAATAAACATGTGTGCACAATTAAAGATGGACTACCGTGGGTGGGGGAGAAGCTATATATACCTGCCACACAGAGAATCAATTTCATGCAACTGTGCCATGATACAAAATCAGCAGGACACTTTGGGTTTGTAAAAACCTTACACTTAACTAAAAGGCAATTTTGGTGGCCATCTATGAAAAAGGACATAGAAAGCTATGTGGGTAGCTGTCAAATTTGCGCGATGGCCAAAAGACTGCAAGGGAAACCGCCAGGTCTGTTACAACCGGTGGCAAACCCCTCAGCCCCATGGAAAGAAATAGCCATGGATTTTATCGTAGAACTGCCTGAAAGTAATGGAAACACCGTAGTCTGGACTGTCACAGATCTGTTCTCTAAGCAAGTACACTTCATACCTTGCCAAAAAATCCCGACTGCAAAAGCATTAGCAAAACTTTTTGTACAGCATATTTACAGATTGCACGGGGTACCACAACGCATCATATCTGACAGAGGGGTGCAATTTACATCGGCATTTTGGAAAGAATTTTTATCCCTCTTAGGAACCACCCAAGGACTGTCATCTAGTCACCATCCTCAGACAGACGGAGCTTCTGAAAGACTTAATAATATACTTGAACAATATCTGAGATGCTATATTAATTTTCAGCAGTCCGACTGGACGGACCTACTGCCTTTTGCAGAAGTAGCATATAATAATGCAGTCCACTCAAGCACAGGTTACACTCCTTTTCAAGTAGCTACAGGCCAGAGTTTCAACCCAATACCAGAACTAACCCCAAAAGAACCGGTTATCCCTGACCTGAAGGAATGGATTGCTCAATTACAAAATACATGGCCAATCGTTAGGAAAGCGTTGGAAGATGCCAGAAAAGCATACAAGACACAGGCAGACAAAAAAAGAACCGATCCCACACCATTTAGGGTAGGAGAGATGGTATATTTATCCACAAAATACCTGAAATCACTCCAACCCTGTAAAAAACTAGGACCAAAATATATTGGACCCTTTCCAATTAAAAGAATCATAAACCCAGTAACAGTTGAATTAGAACTACCCAAAAATCTTAGACGAATACACCCAACCTTCCACTGCAGTCTATTAAAGAGAGAACAACAATCTCCACTACGAGAAAAAATCCCACCACCACCACCCCCCATCATGGTGGAAGGAGAACAACATTTTGAAGTGAAAGAAATCTTAGATTCCAGAAAACACCATGGAACGATACAATATTTAGTGGCATGGAAACACCTCCCCTCCTCAGAAAACGAATGGGTTAACAAACTCCATGTTAAAGCACCTAAGTTGCTTAAGAGGTTTCATACAGAATATCCAAACAAACCAGGTTAACAGTTATATGT
>NC_139527.1:9195397-9212897 GCF_947247035.1 Vipera ursinii
CCCTTTTATGACTTTGGACTTCAACTCCCAGAATTCTTCAGCCAAGCAGAATAGAATAGGAATAGAAGGGAAGGGAATTGGAATTGGAATTGGAATTGGATGGAATTGAATGGAATGGAATAGATTGGAATTGGAATAGAATAGAATTGGAATAGGAATAGAATGGAAGGGAAGGGAATTGGATGGGATGGAATTGGAATTGGAATGGAATAGATTGGAATAGAATAGAATAGAATAGAATAGAATAGAATAGAATAGATTGGAATTGGAATAGAATGGAATGGAATGGAATGGAATAGATTGGAATTGGAATTGGAATTGGAATGGAATGGAATGGAATAGATTGGAATTGGAATTGGAATTGGAAATAGAATAGAATAGAATAGAATAGAATAGAATAGAATAGAATAGAATAGAATAGAATAGAATAGAATAGAATAGATCTGGAAGGGACCTTGGAGGTCTTCTAGTCCAGCGCCCTGCTCAATCAGGAGAACCTATACCATCTCAAACAAGAGACTGTCTAGTCTCTTCTTAAAAACCTCCAGTGATGGAGCGCCCACAATTTCTGGTGGCAAGCTGTTCCACTGCTTGTCCTCCCTGTCAGGAAGTTTCTCCTTAATTCCAGGTTGCTTCTCTCTTTGATTAGTTTCCAGCCATTGTTTCTCGCCCTCCCCTCTGGTGCTGTGGTGAACAACCTGGCCCCCTCTTCCTTGTGGCAGCCCCTCAGATACTGGAGCACTGCTATCCTGTCATTTGTGGGACCCTATAACTTCTTGCTATATCACTGCAGTTGTTGTTGGTTATAAAACCTGTCCTCCTGACCAGTCTCGAAATACCGGTAGGAGAGAATATTTTTAGCTCTGCGTAGAACAGTGGGGTCCTTGTTGCTCGCTGAGCTTGGTGGTTTCCTTGCAGACATTTCCTTACTCTAGAACAGGGGTAGGCAACCTCGGCTCTTTTATGACTCATGGACTTCAACTCCCAGAATTCCTGAGCCAGCTATGCTGGCTCAGGAATTCTGGGAGTTGAAGTCCATGAGTCATAAAAGAGCCGAGGTTGCCTACCCCTGCCCTAGAAGATAGTGGGTAGAGGGGAGGAGGAGGAGGACCGTGGGGTCCTTGGTGCTCTCTAAGCTTGGTGGTTTCCTTGGAGACATTTCACTACCCAGCTAGGTAACATCATCCGTGCATTGATACTATTACTAGTTGGGTCATTGAGTCATGAAATCTCTGCAAGAAAACTAACCAAGCTCCGAGAACATCAAGGATCCCACAGTTCTTCTCTTCTTCCTCCTCCCACCTCCTCATCCACTCTGTAAACCCCACTTGTAGCACTGATGATGTTACCTAGTCGGGTCATGAAACGTCTGCAACAAAAACCACCAAGCTCAGAGCACCCAGGACCCCACAGTTCAACTCTGAGCTACAAATATTCTCTCCTACCGGTATTTTGAGACTGGTCAGGAGGACAAGCTTTATAACCAGCAACAACTTCAGTGATATAGCGAGAGGTTGTAGGGTCCCACAAATGACATGATCCTCATTGGCTCCTTTTTGTGTGTGTGTGTATTCTTCCTGCAGGCAGATGACCCCCCCTAAGGCTGCAAATTTTCCCAGTGAGACAGTCCTCTTGCGACTTGGTGGACGAGGAATGGCTGAAATCCACCATGGTTGAAGGCAGAATGTAGTTCACGCCAACTATATTCACTCTGTTCCCTTCTCTTTCGATAGATCGGGTGGGTTGGCAGCTTCCTGCAGTGGAGGTGGATTATCCCGAAGGCCTCGATCGCTTCAAACATTTTGCCCGGTTTTTCCTGGAAGGAAAGGTGGGTGCCCGCATCCCTCTACAGCAGAGGCCCCCGGCCTTTCTGGGTTAGCGCCCCAAAGGGAAAGGCAGTCAGCTTTACACACGCATGCACAAATGGAGTCAGAAGCGTGTGAGCGCCGCAAGCACACGCATGCCAGAAATGGGGCCGTTAGAGCCCATGCAATGCTCAGGTTGGCTAGTGCCCGCACGATACAAACAGGGCCATTAGCGCCCACGTGCCACAAACTAGGCCACTAGCACCCACACAACACTCGGGATGGCTAGCGCCCGCACAATACAAATGAGGCTGCCAGCACCCGCATGAAGGCCAGGGCAATGATTGCGTGACTGGGGTGTGTTTGTGCATGCACACATACACACTGGCTAGCTACTCACACAGCCCAGTAGCCAACACACCACGGCTCGGCAGTGGGCCACGACCCACAGGTTGGGGACCCCTGCTCTATAGTTAATTCTCAACTGATAACCACATTTGGGCCTGGATCGTGTGTCACGACGTGATGCAACCTTTAATTGAGTCATAATATGAGAGGGGAGGGAGGTGGGGCATCCAATTTTTTGACCTTTCTGCTGTGGTCGTTAAGCGAATCCAGCTTACCCCACTGACTTTGCTTGGTGGAAGATAACTGGGAAGACCCCAAATGGGAATCCTGTGATACCAGGACGCTGCAACTTGTCATAAATGCTGTCGTCAGAGTGAGGATTGGTTGTAAGCCTCAGTTTTCAGCACCGCCGTAACTTTGAATGGTTGCTAAACAAATGGTCATAAAATGAGGCCTGTCTCTGTTTCAGCCTCTGCCGTGATCTGCTACGGTTTCAGACTTTCCCTGAATTTTTAAGCGTTTCGCCAACCTCCTGCTTGTTAGTTAACTGCATTCAACTACAAAAACCATGGTCCCCACCCCGAGGCGGCCATGTTAGCTGCAAATGGGAGAAGGCCACTAATTCCCTACCCATGGATTTTTTTTAAAAAAATAATTTTCCCTTTTTTTTGGGAGTCTTGTTTTGACTTGTATACGAATTAAACATTAAAAAGTTGGCGACGAGGGATTGAAAAAGCTCTTCGGGGTGTCCGAGCTCACAAATGAGTAGATTAATCAGTAGATTATTATTTTTTTTCCTAGGTTGTGAAACCGTTGGCGGCTTACAGCCGTTGCCTGCTGTCCAGTCCGGTCACGATGCTAAAGACCTGGTCCAAGTAGGTTGCAGACAGTCCCTCCTCTCATTGTATGTGAGATGGTGGTAGAATTAGGGAGTCCCTCCCCCCTCCCCAAAAATCATATGTCGTATCCCCAAGTGAAACCTTTTGGCCTTGTTCTCTGTCCTTAAGAAGGTTCTCTTAGAACAGGGGTAGGCAGCCTTGGCTCTTTTATGACTCGTGGACTTCAACTCCCAGAATTCCTGAGTCAGCCGTGCTGAGGGGAAAGGGAGAGGTTTCCAAGCCGAGCCATGCTGGCTCAGGAATTCTGGGAGTTGAAGTCCACGAGTCATCAAAGAGCCAAGGTTGCCTACCCGTCTTAGAACATAGAATCACAGGGCTGAAAGGGACCTCAGAGGTCTTCTAGTCCAACCCCTTGCTCAAGCAGAAGACCTTATTCCAGGGGTCTTCAAACTTGGCCCTTTTATGACTTGTGAACTTCAACTCCCAGAATTCCTCAGCCAGCATGCCTGCGTGATAGTCGTTTCCAACTCTAGGGGCCGGTGCTCATCTCCGTTTCAAAGCCGAAGAGTCCGAGGACGTCTCCGTGGTCATGTGGCCGGCATGACTAGATGCCAAAGGCGCACGGAACGCTGTTACCTTCCCACCGTAGCGGTCCCTATTTTTCTACTTGCCTTTTTACGTGCTTACGAACTGCTAGGTTGGCAGAAGCTGGGACGAGTAACAGGCGCTCTGTTACGCAGCACTCGGGATTCGACCCGCCAAACTGCCGACCTTCAGATCGACAAGCTCAGCGTCCTAACCCACTGAGCCACCGCGTCAATAAATCACCGTTACTATACAGGGATCCTAAAGTGGATCCCTCAATCCCATCTGGTCCCCATTAACTATCCATGGTGTCAACGAGGGTATAAGAAACACTTGGAGATTGAAGAAAACAACCCATCAACCACGTAAAGCCATCCAACTAAGCTTCCAATTCCGATGAAGGCCATTTGTTAAAAAATTCATATATCTCCCCTCTGTCTTTGAACATCTCCTGAGCATCCTTCTCCAGCTGCCAGGGCCAAATGCGACATCGACAGAATCAGGGACCTCAGCTGTCTGGTGTCACCGTGGCAGGAAGGATGACATAGAGCAGGGGTAGGCAACCTCGGCTCTTTTATGACCCGTGGACTTCAACTCCCAGAATTCCTCAGCCAGCATGGTGCAGCATGGAAACCTCTCCCTTTCCCCTCAGCATGGCCGGCTCAGGAATTCTGGGAGTTGAAGTCCAAAAGTCATAAAGCGGCCTAGGCCTAGGCCAGGGTTAGGCCACCTTGGCTTTTTTATGACTCGTGGACTTCAACTCCCAGAATTCCTGAGCCAGCATGGCTCAGCATGGAAACCTCTCCCTTTTTCCCCTCAGCATGGCTGGCTCAGGAATTCTGGGAGTTGAAGTCCACGAGTCATAAAAGAGCCGAGGTTGCCTACCCCTGGCATAGAGGGTTACCCCATTTCTCTCTCTCTTTCTCCTTCCCAATCTGTTTTCTCTCTCAATCTCTTTTTCAATCTCTCTCCATTTCTGTTTCTCTTTCAATCTCTCTTCCTCTCTCTTGTCTGTCTCAACCTTTCTCTCAATCTCTCTCTTCCTGTCTCTTTCAGTCTTTCTTTCTCAATCTCTCTCGGTCTTCCTCCCTCTTTCTTGCTCGATCTCTCAATTTCTCTCTCTCTCTTTTGTTATACATTTTATTAGATTACAGAGTAAAATACAAAGCAAATGGTAGGACACGGTGGGGAGGGAAAAGTGAAAGAAAAGTGAGGGTTTTTTTCTCTCTCTCTCAACCTCTGTCTTCCTCTCTCTTTCTCTCTCAATCTTTCTCTGTCTCTTGTTTCTTTCCCTCAATCTCTCTTTCTCTGTCTCTTTCACTTTCTCTCAACCGCATTTTCCCTTTCAAATCTCTTCCTCTTTCTCAAGTCTTTGTTTCTCTCAGTCTGTCTTCCTCCTTCTTTCTCTCTGTCAATTTTCTCTCTCTCAACCTCTCTGCTTTCATCTCTTGCTTCCCTCTCAATCTTTCTCCGTCTTTGTCTCCCTTAATCTCTCTTTCTCTTTCACTCTCTCTCAATCTCTCTGCCTTCCTCTTTCTCTCAGTCTTTCTCTCTCAAAATCTCTTGTCTTCCTCTCTTTCTCTCTCAGTCTTTCTCGGTCTGTTTCTCTCTCCGTCTCTCTCTTTCTCTCTCGAAGTGCCATCCGTGAGTCCTCAGGCCCACCCTGATGGATCTCACACTTCCAACACTGCCTCCCTGGCACCAGCGGTTACGAGCAGCTGGGTGGCAAGCAAGTCATGAAACCTTCTGCCACATGGCACAGCGTCAATGTCAGGACCCACCCCAATCCACATCCCAGGAAAGAACGAACTCTTGAACCAGGAATTGTCCAAAAGAAGCTTTTACTGAAACATGATTGGTAATGGGAATACTAGACAGGATCTGAGCTGTGTTACAGTTGGTGCTTTTTAAAGGGGTCCCCGGGTCGAACCTCCTCCCTCCAAGCCTTCTGGTCTGTCCTGGATCAATTTAAATTCAGGTGTCAAAACCTTCCATGGGAAAGAGGGAATTCTCGAGTCTTCACAATTGCTCCCTTCCTTTAGAGATTCTAAACAGAGATACAAACCAGATCCCTCCCCCTTCCTTTGTTGTTCTCAGTTCAAAGATTCTTCCCCTGGTCTTTGAAGACAGCCTCCTGCCAGGCTGAATACAAATCCTCTCTCTCCTCCTTGGAGAAATGGCAGAATCCAGGGGGAGGTATAAGATTTTAAAACACAGATAAGAGTTTTATGAATGGGATATAAATGGATTCTGACACGCAGGCTGTCCGGGAGCCAACTAAGGATGAGTTGCACCCCTCCAGCCAGGTGGGAGAAAAACATGAAATCCTTAGTGAAAACACCAACCCACTCCCACCTCCAACTTTACCCACAATTAAAAAACAGAGATTTTGACTGAAATTCAGAAATGGAATGGGGGAAATTTCTAATAATCGATTTAAGAAAGAAAAGGATTGTCTTCCTGGCACCCCCATACCAGAAAGGCTTGGGACCAGATACATTTGCTCCCCTGTCAGTGATTGATTGATTTGATTGAAAATTGATTTTGTTCACCCCTCTGGATTCTCTCTCTCTCTCTCTCTCTCTCTCTCTCTCTCTCTCTCTCTCTCTCTGTGTGTGTGTGTGTGATATTTCTGCAGACTTCAGCCAAGGACAGAATCTTTGCTTCAAGCGCTGGTTTCCGAAAACATTGATAACCGGGACGCTTTGCAGCTGGCCTGGGAGAAAAACCCAAAATGTAAGCATTCAGATATCCAAGATTTTAATTTTTTTTTAAAGATGGTTTTTATTTTGCTTATTCTGCCACTAAACACTTTTGTAAGGTTTGATAAGCTGGGGTAGTTGGAATCACGATCGCAAGCTAAATTCAGGAATTGTAAACGTTGCATCACAGCAGACTGACGGGTCACTCCCTCCTCCAATTTTAATCTTCTCATTTCAGATTTGTTGGCTGAATATTGCCAGTGGGTTCCGGAAGTTACCCATGAGGAAGTTGCTAAAATTTGGCCTCCGGTGCATTGATGCAGTGAATGTTTGAGCCAGGAACTCTCAAAGTTTGTTGTTCTTCCCAAAAATGCCATGAAGACCCTCCTGGGAAAAAGCAAGAGCCATAACTGCACAAGGAAAGAGGAGACAAATTCAGCCTTTCTGTATTTGTCATCCCAAAGAGCAACATGTCATCTGCTGAGTAGCAACATATGTGACATTTGTGACCTGCAAAAAAAAATCATAATCCTGCAGTTGTTTGTTTTTGGTTGGGCTGAATGCAGTCCAGTGAACGAGAAAATGCCAGATCCTTTCGTACAAAAGAAATTAAATGTTTCTCAACCTTGGCAACTTTAAGGAAGGTGGACTTCAACTCCCAGAATCCCCCAGGATCTGGTTTTCCTGGAGAATAGACTCTGTGGTTGCCGAAACTAATCCAATATTTCTCAACCTGAGCAACTTTAGGGGTGGGGGTAGACTTCAGCTCCCAGAATCCCCCAGGGTCTGGCTTTTCTTGAGAACACACTTTATGGTTGCTGGAAATAATCCAGTATTTCTCAACTTGAGCAATTTAAAGAGGTTTGGACTTCGATTCCCAGAATTCCCCAGCTGGCAAAGTTTGAAAAACCCTGGACTACAGTTGCAAGGATCTCGCAGTCCATTAAGCAGTGTTTACTTTAATCCTGGTTTTTCTGGCTAAGCCACAGTCATTACGTTTTCACCTGCAAACCCAGAAACTATGCTTAGATATAAATCCCAGTAGGTTGGTTCACACAAACACCCTGAGCCACAAACATAAAGATTTAGTAGAGTAGAGCATACATGCCCTTCACATGTTTCAACCACATGAATAGGATAGGATAGGACAGGATGGAATGGAGAATTAGAATAGAATAGAATAGAATAGAATAGAATAGAATAGAATAGAATAGAATAGAATAGAATAGAATAGAATAGAATAGAATAGAATAGAGCTGGAAGGGACCTTGGAGGTCTTCTAGTCCAACCCCCCGCTCGAGCAGGAGAACCTATACACTTTCAGACAGATGGCTGTCCAGTCTCTTCTTAAAAACTTCCAGTAATGGAGTATCCATGATTTCGGGTGGCAAGCTGTTCCATTGGTTAATTGTCCTCGCTGTTAGGAACTTTCTCCTTAATTCCAGGTTGCTTCTCTCTCTGGCCAGTTTCCAGCCATTGTTTCTTGTCCTGCCTTCAGGCGCTTTGGAGAATAGTTCGGCCCCCTCTTCTTTGTGGCAGCCCCTCCGATACTGGAATGCTGCTATCATGTCCCCCTATTTCTTCTCTTGAGACTAGCCAAACCCAAGTCCTGCAGCCATTCTTCATATGTTTTAGTCATCTTTAGTCATTTGATCATTTTAGTTGCTCTTCTCTGAGCTTTTTCCAAGGTCTCAGCATCTTTTTTGTAGTATGGTGAACTGCAGCTATTTCAGGTTTTGCAGAAATGAATGTTAAGAAATGGAATATTCTAATACGCCACTGCCTGGAGAAAAAAAACAACTATAGTTTTGAGTGTCTTTTCACCTGTTTCTTTGCCTTTAAAGGCTCCCGATGCTAATTGTGCCTTTTTCGATTCATGCCCATGAAGTGTCACAGCAATTTGTAAATATAACAGCTGAATGAACATTTGGCCTCCGAGTTTGTTTGTTTATTTTTCCTTTGTTTAGACATCGGCAGGTTTTAATTTGAAATGCCAAGCAGTTTTTTCTTTTCCAGAGATGATCGCTTTCTGCCCCAATTGCATTTGTGAAAATGTCCATGGAGCAACTCTGGGTTTTTGAATCTGATCGTCCAGTTGGAAAGAATGAAGTAGAATGGATTTGGGTGGTATCCGGTGCCTCTTGCAAAAGGAAAAAAAAAAGAATTTTCAAATATAAAAAGACAGTTGCCTGGGGAGGGGGGTGGGCAAATCTCCTAAATTTTTCAACACCTCTGGTCTTAAAAATCCCCTATAATAATTTTGAAAAACAACTGAAGCATTTGCTTGTTCGTATTGGGTTATTATCCAAAAGATTTTCTGAAATAAATTGTTTTTGTCCAGTCCACTGGTTTAGCCATTCCTTGGCCAGTACGGTGTTATATATTCATCCACTGACGTTCCTTGTAGTAACGTCATTTGGGAAAGTCGGAACTGGCAACCGTGTGACCCTGGGATTCTGCAGCCATCATAAATGCCAGAATCTCTGTTACTAAGCAATGCTATTTTTCAGAGAGTCATGCCTGATTTTATAACTTTTGGGCCACCGTTGTTTAGTGGATCACTGCGGTTGTTAAGTGAATCATGTCGTTAAGCGAGTTGCGCTTCCCTTTCTCCCCCCTCCCAATTGACCCTAATTGACCCTGCTTGTCAAAAGCTGCTGGGAAGGTTGCAAATGGCAATCCCTTGATCCCAGGATTCTGCAGCATTGTAAATACGTGCTAGTTAACAACTGCCCAGATTTTGATCCCAGGAATGTGGGCAATGCTGCAACGGTTGTAAGTGCGAGGAGCAGTCATAACTCACTTTTTCAGAGCTGTAGTTACCTGAGCAGTCACTAAATTAATGCTAGGTTGAGAACTACCTATGCTGGGGTGCAAAAGAAGCTGGAATAGAATAGAATAGAATAGAATAGAATAGAATAGAATAGAATAGAATAGAATTCAGAATGAATAGAATTCAGAATAGAATAGAAAATATGGAATAGAATAGAATAGAATAGAATAGAATAGAATAGAATAGAATAGAATAGAATAGAATAGAATAGAATAGAATAGAATAGAATAGAAAATATGGAATGGGATAAAGTAGAATGGAATGGAATGGAAGAAAAGAATAGAATAGAAAATGTGGAGTGGAATAGAATAGAATATGGAATAGAACAGAATATTGTCATTTTAAATGTACACGAATCCGGCATGCATTAAAATGAAATTTCGTTGCATTCAGCTCTCAAAGAGTAACCACCGCCAATATAAACTACATAAATATATGACCAAAACAATTGCATATACACCCACATATATTCTGTATGCGTGATTATGTTCTATATAGTACACATCCATTTGTCTTGCATAGTGTAAGAACTGCCTCGGGCAGCGGGGTTGGACTAGACGACCTCCCCGGTTCCTTTCCAGCCCTGGGATTCTATGGTTTGCATTTGCAAACATCGAATGGGATGCGAGGGGACAAAAAAACCTGGAGATGCCGGGGATTGAACCCGGGGCCTCATACATGCAAAGCATGCGCTCTACCACTGAGCTACATCCCCTTCCTGCGCAGGAGGCTTCCAGCGGGAAGTACAAAGCTATTCCATTTTTTCCCCCTTTGTTTTTCTCCCCCTTTGCAAAATTATTCTCTTCCCTCCCCCTTCTTTTGACGTCCAGCTTTTCAATGCAGACAGAAATGGCTCCCCTTCACTCCCATCTTAAACCCTGAAGCTCTGAGCCGCACAAGGAAGGGGAAAGAGAGCCAGGAGTTTGCCCTGCTTCGGCAGGCTGATCGTCTTCCTCTTTCGGGCAAACGGCCTCTCTTTGGGGAGCAGGAGCCCCCAAGCGAGCGGTGTATTTTATTTTATATTATTTTATATTATATTATATTAATTATATTATATTATATTTTTATATTATATTAATCATATTACATTACATTACATTATATTATTATATTATATTATTATATTATATTATTATATTATATTATATATTATATTTATTATATTATATTATATTTATATTATATTATTATATTATGTTATGTTACATTACATTACATTACATTATTATATTATTATATCATATCATTATATTGTATTATATTATATTATATTATATTAATCATATATTATATTACATTATATTACATTACATTATATTATTATATTATATTATGTTATATTATATTATTATATTATTATGTTATGTTACATTACATTACATTATTATATTATTATATTATTATATTATTATATCATATTATCATAATATTATATTATTATATTATATTATTATATTATATTATATTATATTATATTATATTATATTATATTATATTATTATATTATTTTATTTTATTTTATTTTATTTTATTTTATTTTTATTTTATTATTATTTTATTTTATTTTATTTTATTTGAAACAAGGGGAGAAGCAAGGAAAGGAAGGAAGGAAGGCAGGCGGCTTGGGATCAGCACCTTTAACTGGGCTGTTTCGGAAGGCTGCGCTCGGGTTCTTCCTCGTTAGTATAGTGGTAAGTATCCCCGCCTGTCACGCGGGAGACCGGGGTTCGATTCCCCGACGGGGAGTCCTGACAATTTTTTTTTATTTTTTGGTAAAATAAATTCCAGCAAAAGCCCAACTCCCTAACCAAAGCAGCACATGCTTTCTTTTCTCTTCATTCCACCCCAGCAAAAAGAGACTATTACTTCTTTTTTTTTTAATCCTTGATTGGATTCTGTGACTTTTGCATCTTAGGCTCCTTTTGCTCATTCGTTCGTTCGTGCATTCATTCGTTCGTTCGTTCATTGATATAGCCCTCCATCTCCCGCAGGTGACCCGACGCGGCTTTCAATAAAGCAGATGCAATGGAACGGAGAAAAAAAGAAAAAAAAAAGAAACCTAACATGCAACCCTGCCTGTTCTCCAGAGAAAATTGCAAGGGGGAGCCTGCAAGATTTCTGCCCCCGCCCCGCAGCTGTCTAGAGGCTAATCCAGGGGTAGGCAACCTGGGCTCTTTTATGACTCCTGGACTTCAACTCCCAGAATTCCTGAGCCAGCTGTGCTGGCTCAGGAATTCTGGGAGTTGAAGTCCAGGAGTCATAAAAGAGCCCAGGTTGCCTACCCCTGGGCTAATCTAACCCCTTCCCCACTTCTAAAAGCAGAGGGCTTTAGGGTGGGGCGGGAGGGCAAATCCAGAGATGCTCCTATTGAAGAAAAACGGGGAGTTTATAACTCCATTGGGGCAGGTTGCCATTTGCAAAGGAAGAAGGAAAGAAAAAAAAAAGAGGGCAGCGGCGCCTTGAAAGGAAGAACGAAGAAGCGGAGTGACATCAGCCGAAATAGCTCAGTTGGGAGAGCGTTAGACTGAAGATCTAAAGGTCCCTGGTTCGATCCCGGGTTTCGGCAGAGTTTTTTTTTCTTCTATTTTGGGGTGGTGTTTGCGAAACACTTTTTTTTGTTTTGCGTGGCACCCTGAAAAGAAGGCAAAAGGGAGCAGGACCCCATCCAAACCCCTTCAGCTGAGGTTTTCTTTCTGTGTGTATGTGTGTGTGTATGTTTTGCAAAGGATTGCAAAGTTGCGTGAGCTGCTGATGCTGCTCCCGTCTGCTTGAGTCTCGTTTCTCTTGCACAAGATTCTTGCCTAGGAAACGTGTGAAAGGGGACCCCAGGCTTAACGCAGGGGTCTTCAAACTTGGCCCCTTTATGCCTTGTGGACTTCAACTCCCAGAATTCCTCAGCCAGGCACGCTGGCTGAGGAATTCTGGGAGTTGAAGTCCACAAGTCATAAAAGGGCCAAGTTTTGAAGACCCCCCTGGTTTAAGGTGACCCGGAAGTTGGCTCTGCTTTGCCTCCAAGGAGGGTGACTGGAAAGCTTTGGAAAGGCTCCTCCTCGTTAGTATAGTGGTAAGTATCCCCGCCTGTCACGCGGGAGACCGGGGTTCGATTCCCCGACGGGGAGGCCTGAAATTTTTTATTTAATTTTTACTCTTAAAAGTATTTTTTTCCTCTGCAAAAAAGAAACGTCGCCACCGTTTTTTGGCTTGCATTGATGCAATAGCGGCAGGCAGCTCCAAAGAAGATTTAAGCAGAAAATGGCAATGGGAGCAAGGTGGGGCAGCCCCTTTTGCACACTTGGCTTATTATGGGTAAAGTGTGGCCTTGCTGGAGAAAGGGGGTGGGGAGGCTGCAACGTTGCCCAAATGAGGCCAGTTTCTCAGCCCATTTTAAGAAGGGTGGACTTCAATTCCCAGAATTCCCTAGCCAGCAAATGTTCCTCCAGGAGCATGCTTGGCTGGGGAATTCTGGGAGTTGTGAAGTCCATCCTTCTCTTAAAGTGGCCAAAGTTGAGAAATATGGAGAAATCCTTCAGTTGGCATTAACTCTTTATTTCCCTCTTATCTGCCCATTCCGTCTTAGCCAAGAAATCCACTCCAGGTTTTCACTCCAACCGAGTCTCTCTGCCACTCAACCGTTTATTTTGTCTATTTTGCCGAGCTTCGAACTTTGTATCCTTCCGCCGCCGCTCCATACCGCAGAAGGCGGGGCTGACTTCTTGCTCACACCCCTTCTGACTTCCCGCGGCCTTATTGGCTAACGGGAGGTCGCGTGCGCTCGAACGAAAAATAATCCCTCCCTTTCTGTTGGCGGAGGGATCCAAGTGCGACGCCTATATAAAAGGACACCGCAGCCGGGTCCGCAGTTAGACCTAGTCGCCTCTTGCTTGTGAGAATTTGTTGCTGTCTGCTAGGCCCCACTCGAGCTCCGCCGTAAGCCTTTATTGTTAAATTTATGTCTTATAGTGGTGTTTCTCTATGTTTTCTATTACATTTAGTCTGAGGGGAGGGATGACTTCCCTTTAGTGAGCCTTATTTTGAAGCCGTGGTGGGGAGCCTCGCTTCTGAGGGGAAAGGAAACTGTGTAGACGGGACGCGCGGATTTCCAACAGGTTGCTCCTTCGTGGCGGCGTCTGCCGAGTGGGCAAAAAAGGCTATATTTTTTTTAAATCAAAATGGAGAGAAGGCAGGGGAGGAGGAAGGCCTCAAGGGCTCTTATTCAGCCGCCACCCAAAATGGCCGCCCCGGCAGCTGGACAGGGAGAGTCAGCGAGTCTTTCCCCTCCCCACGCCTGTGACGTCTCCATTCTGACGTCGCGCGCCCTTAGCTCCGCCCCCAACCCAAGGCGTCCAGTGCGCACGCGCGCTTTCTCTTCTCTCTGCTCTTTGATTCTTGGCCCGAGAAGCGACGGAGGCTGGTAAAGGAGGTCGGGGGCCGTGCAGCCCTTCTCCCTACGGACCTTGCCAGTTTTTTGGGTGGGGGGGGTGTTTGATAGGGAATGAGAGCCAATGCACCTCGGGAAGGCTTCCTTAGGCGTAAAAGCAGGGTGGGAGAGGGGTTTCCAAAGGTCGACTAGTCGTGGCCCTTGCGGCATGCTGGAAAAACGAGACGACTATCCTTGAAAGGTGGACGTCACTTTTCAGGAAGTCTCATGAAAGAACATGTAGCCTGCATAGGCAGACAGTATTCCTGTTGGGTAAATTAGCTTTATTGGTGTAATGGGGGTTAGCCGGTGGTCCAGCTCCAGGAGTGTGAATCTGGGCATTGCACGGTAAGAAGAGAACTATGGAGATCCTGTCATGGAGTTTTCCTTGTGTTTAAATCAGGGGTCTCCCAAACCTGGCCGCTTTTAAGATTTGTGGGATTCAATACCCAGAATTCCTCAGCCAGCCAGAAGTTTCCAAGTTTGGAGATGCCTGCTTTAAATCAATGTAAGACGTTGCACCGTGACATTGAATGACCTCATTAAACACAGTTGAGAGTTACTAACTGGGTTGATGATGTTCCCCTTTTCCCTCTTTCCCTGTTGCAGAGAAAATGCAGATCTTTGTGAAGACCTTGACCGGGAAAACCATCACCCTAGAGGTGGAGCCCAGCGACACCATTGAGAACGTCAAGGCCAAGATCCAGGATAAGGAAGGCATTCCTCCCGACCAGCAGAGGCTGATCTTTGCTGGCAAACAGCTGGAAGATGGCCGCACTCTCTCTGACTACAACATCCAGAAGGAGTCCACCCTCCACCTTGTCCTGCGTCTGAGAGGCGGCATGCAGATCTTTGTGAAGACCTTGACCGGCAAGACCATCACCCTGGAGGTGGAGCCCAGCGACACCATTGAGAACGTCAAGGCCAAGATCCAGGATAAGGAAGGCATTCCTCCGGACCAGCAGAGGCTGATCTTTGCTGGCAAACAGCTGGAAGATGGCCGCACACTCTCTGACTACAACATCCAGAAGGAGTCCACCCTCCACTTGGTCCTGCGTCTGAGGGGTGGGATGCAGATCTTTGTGAAGACCTTGACCGGCAAGACCATCACCCTGGAGGTGGAGCCCAGCGACACCATTGAGAACGTCAAGGCCAAGATCCAGGATAAGGAAGGCATTCCTCCCGACCAGCAGAGGCTGATCTTTGCTGGCAAACAGCTGGAAGATGGCCGCACTCTCTCTGACTACAACATCCAGAAGGAGTCCACCCTCCACCTTGTCCTGCGTCTGAGAGGCGGCATGCAGATCTTTGTGAAGACCTTGACCGGCAAGACCATCACCCTGGAGGTGGAGCCCAGCGACACCATTGAGAACGTCAAGGCCAAGATCCAGGATAAGGAAGGCATTCCTCCGGACCAGCAGAGGCTGATCTTTGCTGGCAAACAGCTGGAAGATGGCCGCACACTCTCTGA
The DNA here is from genome assembly GCF_947247035.1 of Vipera ursinii. Classification (NCBI taxonomy): domain Eukaryota; kingdom Metazoa; phylum Chordata; class Lepidosauria; order Squamata; family Viperidae; genus Vipera; species Vipera ursinii. The sequence goes on from NC_139527.1 coordinate 9,210,398, forward strand.
CTACAACATCCAGAAGGAGTCCACCCTCCACTTGGTCCTGCGTCTGAGGGGTGGGATGCAGATCTTTGTGAAGACCTTGACCGGCAAGACCATCACCCTGGAGGTGGAGCCCAGCGACACCATTGAGAACGTCAAGGCCAAGATCCAGGATAAGGAAGGCATTCCTCCCGACCAGCAGAGGCTGATCTTTGCTGGCAAACAGCTGGAAGATGGCCGCACTCTCTCTGACTACAACATCCAGAAGGAGTCCACCCTCCACCTTGTCCTGCGTCTGAGAGGCGGCATGCAGATCTTTGTGAAGACCTTGACCGGCAAGACCATCACCCTGGAGGTGGAGCCCAGCGACACCATTGAGAACGTCAAGGCCAAGATCCAGGATAAGGAAGGCATTCCTCCGGACCAGCAGAGGCTGATCTTTGCTGGCAAACAGCTGGAAGATGGCCGCACACTCTCTGACTACAACATCCAGAAGGAGTCCACCCTCCACTTGGTCCTGCGTCTGAGGGGTGGGATGCAGATCTTTGTGAAGACCTTGACCGGCAAGACCATCACCCTGGAGGTGGAGCCCAGCGACACCATTGAGAACGTCAAGGCCAAGATCCAGGATAAGGAAGGCATTCCTCCTGACCAGCAGAGGCTGATCTTTGCTGGCAAACAGCTGGAAGATGGCCGCACTCTCTCTGACTACAACATCCAGAAGGAGTCCACCCTCCACCTTGTCCTGCGTCTGAGGGGTGGTTTTTAAACTCTGCTTCGCTTACAACCATTGAAGTAAACTTCACTGCACTTTGTTTCAATAAAGCTGTTGGGATTCCCAATTGTCTTTGTGGATTATTTGAATAGTTGTGTACAAAGTATAAACAATGGAGCAACGAGGGTGGAATGAAAATGCTCATTTACAAAATGGGGCAAACACCTAAGTGGAAGGTGTTAGATTTAAGATGCTTTGTCAAAGCTTAGCAAAGTGTGTTGAGTCACGTATGCTAAACAAGTAAATAATGACTCAGAAATCACAAAAGTAAAATAACAAGGCCTGAAAGCCTTTGCTTCAGCCCCAGAGACTGAACTGAAGATACACATTTTCTACCATATTACAAAAAGGATAGGAAATGGTAAGACCATCAGGCGCTAATGTTCATCCTGGGGGCTTCAGTGACTTAAGGCAGTAGCTTTCCTCATCTTCACATTTGGAAGTATTCCAGCATTTCCTGTAATTAGCATCAAAGGTCCCCAACCTTTTGGGCACCAGGGACTGGTTCTGTGGAGAGAGGTTTTTCCATAGACTGGAGAGTGGTTTTGTGTGCTGCCTGCAGATGGGGTTTTGTGCTGACCGGTTGCTGGCATGCCATGGACCGGGGTTGGGGGCCCTTGAGCTTGCTGCCTTGCAGACATTTGAATACCCAGCAAGGTAGCATGGACGTCACTAAACACACTTAGCTAATCTTAATATATGTCTACAAACCAACCACCAAGCTTGGAGCACCCAGGATCCTGCACGTCTCTACAACCCCACCCCCCACTTTAGCAATGATGTGATCTATTATACTTGGGTATTGAAACATCGAGGGACGCGGTGGCTCAGTGAGTTAGGACGCTGAGCTTGTCAATCAAGAAGGTCAGCAGTTTGGTTGTCCCAGCTTCTGCCAACCTAGCAGTTCAAAAGCACATACAAATGCAAGTAGAAAAATAGGGACCACCACGGTGGGAAGGTAACAGCGTTCTGTGTCCTGTTCTCCCATGTAACCCTTGCAGGCATTCTCATGGTGTTGCCAGTTCAGGCCCTTTAGGAGACAAGCCCTTGGAACATGGTTTTGGGTGTTTTCATGGGAGAAGCAACTGCATCCTGTTCAGAGCGAACGTCTCCAGTTTTCAAGCAAGGAGAAGAGGACCGGGGATACATCTGACTGAATTTGGCACTTCTTAAAAAAAAATGGACCTTCGTATCCCCTTCTCTAGGGACGCAGTGGCTCAGTGAGTTAGGACGCTGAGCTTGTCGATCAGAAGGTCGGCAGTTTGGCGGGTCGAATCCCGAGTGCCGCGTAACAGAGTGAGCGCCTGTTACTCATCCCAGCTTCTGCCAACCTAGCAGTTCGAAAGCACGTAAAAATGCAAGTAGAAATAGGGACCACTACGGTGGGAAGGTAACAGCGTTCCGTGCGCCTTTGGAGATGTCCTCGGACAAGTGCTGGCTCTTCGGCTTTGAAACGGAGATGAGCACCGGCCCCTAGAGTCGGAAATGACTAGCACGCATGTGCGGGGGAACCTTTACCTATTGAAACATCTGCAAGAAAACCAAGGACGCACCGTCCCTGTAGATGCCATTCCCTTCTGGCACTGATGGATGTTCCCTGGTTGAGTCACAAAAATGTTTGTTCAGCCCTTTTATTGCAACTACTTTCAGCCCTAGCCTTTAACTTATCCCGACCAATACAAGGAGTTGTGCAGACTTGATTCCTTGGAGAGGAACCGCAATCCCCGCTGGCCAAACCCACACTTGAGT